>NW_006408647.1:5339214-5361559 GCF_000296735.1 Chrysochloris asiatica
TATAAAAGACTAAGAAAAAGAACTCATACTAAAGGCAGTTGGGGGGATTCTTTGCTGGTTACCAGGATGTGAGGTTAGGGGTGGGAGGGGAAGGTGGAGTACAGGGTAGGGAATAGACACAAGATAGTTTGGATGCTAGGTAGGGGGGCAAAACACAAGAAGTGAGACGGGAATGGAAGAGCAAGGCGGATGGGAAAGCAATCAGGCAGGTTTGTATAGGCTAAATGGGATAGAGGTTAATAATGATGTATGAACAACCTTGGAACAACAGTGCTCTGGAATACAGGGATTGAGACATGGTTGGAATAGGCAAAAAGGGTGGGGGGGGGTGGAATGTTAAGATATTAAGATGCTTGGCTGTCTTTGAATCTTGGTTTTCTTGGCATACCATTATAAAATAGACACTTGAAGGGGAGAGAAAGAATAGCCAGAAATATCACTATAGAAAGCTTGTAAGTCCATCTTCTGCCTATAACTTCCTAGAATACCTAAAATAGGGCTATAACTTTCCCAGTGACGGAGGCTTCTTGCGGAGCCTCTGCATTACATTAGACCATAGGTGGAATCCTGAACCGCATCCAGAGTCTTCTGAGGTGGGAAATTTCCACTTGAAAGGATAAGCAGACCAGCCTGGAGTGGCTAGAAGATACTTCTGGAAAAAAAGACCAACAGAAAACAATAATGGGAGCCCAACTGACTACTACAAGAACAAACAAGTTGCTCACCCAGGAGTCTTTAAGGCAACTGATTGGGTCCCCTCAGGGCAAACCCCCTTCCAAGACTAATGGGAACATGCAAGCAGACATGTGCTCTGATTGGTGACCATGTTCACCACTGATAAGGGGAAGTGAAGGAAAAACAGCAATGAAGCTATGAGCTAAGTCCTACAACGTTCAATAGATTCCTGTGAACCCAGGTGGAGACCTGGTTGGCCAGCAGTGTGGCAAGACCTATGGACTCTTGGGCTCAGAGTCAGTGACATAGCCACAGAGGACTAGAGTAGAAAGTGAAGCATCTAGCTGATGAGAGAGCATATGCATAAGAACACCCACACTTGCAGTTAATATCCACTTGACTTCAAAGACTGGATGCAGCAAAACTGGATGATCAGAGCTCAACTAGAAAAAGAAAGAAGGGGTAAAAAAAGAGTAATCTGATACAATTTGATGAACTTGACCTATACCTATGGTGCAGTAGCTCAAAAGAGGGAACAAATCTTTACACTGAGGATCATTCCCACCCCCTCCATACACAGAGTAGGCAGGGATGGGCAACTTGGACATTGGCTACCCAAAATGGGGTGGGGGTGGGGCCTACAAAGGCAAGAAGTGATTGGCTTACAAGCTTTCAAGAGGGAGCCTAGATCCAGAAGGTGTGGAGGAAGGTCTACTATCCACTGCGTAGTATCCAATCTGTTTGGGCAAGAGTGATAAAAACAGACAAACAAACAAATGCAATTGTTATCAATTCCAAGAACACAGCAATGGCTTAATATCAAAAAACCTATGTTAATAAAGAAAAGATGAGAAATCTATCTATGCAGTTGTATTTCATGAACATTAAAACTTATTATGATAACACAGCAATAGTTTCATAAGATAGAAATAGAATGTTGTTGTTAAGTATCATGGAGTCAATTCCGCCTCATAGTGACCCTGCACAGGGTTTCCAAGGCTGCAAATCTTTACAGGAGCAGAAAGCCTCATCTATCTCCCGTGGAACAGCTGGTAGTTTCAAACTGCCGACCTTGAGGTTAGCAGCCCGATTCATAACCACTACACTACCAGAGCTCCTTTTAGAGTTCGTTTAATTATATATCAACTTTGTACTAAAAACCTAAGTACAAAACGACAGATGCTAGGGAAATTTTAAACTCATTTCCTTTTAGACCAGGAACAAAACAAAACTTGTCTATGATACCTAATACTATTAAACCTGTTGTTAGGTGTCCTCCCCAACAAAAATTTGAAAATTGAAGAAGGAGAAGATTGCAAAATGTGATAGTTTGAAGTATGTCCACAAATCCAAACAAAATATTTTCTCCATTTATCATCATGTTATTTATTGGTCGACTGGTGAGGACTTTTGTTTTCTTTAGATTGAGGTGCAACCCATACTAAAGGCTGTGGTCTTTGATCTTTATTAGTAATTTAAGTCCTCTTGGCTTTCAGCAAGCAAGGTTGTGTCATCTGCATATCACAGTTTGTTAATGAATCTTCTCCCAATCCTGATGTATGCTCTTGTTCATATAATCCAGTTTCTCAGATTATCTGTTAAGCACCTAGATTGAATAAGTATAGTGAATGAATACAACCCTGGCACACATATTTCCTGTTATTAAACCATTCAGTGTCTCCATGTTCTATTTGAAAGACTGTCTTTGAGTCTATATACAGGTTCCTTGTTCTAATCAAATGACTGCCTCTGGGTCTATGTGTAGGTTCCTCATGAGCACAATTGATTGTTCTCCGCAATGTTGTCCATAGTGTGTCATGACCCACAGTCGAAAGCCTTTGCATAGTAAATAAATCACAGATAAATATCTTTCTAGTTTTCTCTGAATTCCGCTAAGATCCATCTGACATCAGCAATGATATCCCTCATTCCATTGTCCTTATCTGAATCTGGCTTAATCCTCTGGCAGTTCCTTCTCAATATACTGTAGCAGCTGTTTTTGAATTATTTTTAGTTTTACTTGCATGTGATATTAATGATGTTGTTGGATGATTTCCACATTCCACTGGGTCATTATTTGGCCAGGTAGCTGTCTTCCAAATCTTGGCATAGATAAGTAAGTACCTCCAGTGCTACATCAGTTTGTTGAAAGATTTCAATTTGTATTCCATCAATTCTTGGAGCCTTGCTCTTTGCCAATACATTAAGCACAGTTTGGACTTCTTCCTTCAATATTGTTGGCTCTTGATCATATGCTACCTCTTGAAATGATTGAACATCAACCATTTATTTTTGGTACAGTGACTCTGTGTATTCCTTACATCTTCTTCTGATGCTTTCTGTAGCATTCAATATTTTGCTCATGCTGTTGTTGTTAAGTGCCACTGAGTCGGTTCCGACCCATAGTGACCCTGTATAGGGTTTCCAGGGAGCAACGTCCCCTCCCCATCTCCCTCTCCCACTCCTTTTCCTTCTTCTTCTTCTTCAAGTTTATTTTAAATGGGATCAAGGATCACCAACGCCACAGCCACAAAGAACAACTTCTTTATTTTGCCAGATTTCTTAATTCCACCTGTGGCCAGGGGGCCCTTCCCTGCGCCCATCACTTTTAGCTCTTCAAGTTTCTTCTGTTCTTCTTTTTGTTTCTGCTTGAAAGCCTTATCTTCCTCATCTATTGCCTTGTTCTATTTTTTGGGTTGTTTCAGGGCCCTACATGGCACCTGCCGCCCCTTCCCCTGATCTGTTCCCAAAAGTAGCGTCTTGACTTTGTCTTCTTAAGCTGTCCCTTAAGACATTTTCTCTTTTACTTTCTCATTTCTGTTGACATTTTCTCTTTTACTTTCTCATTTCTTCCATTCACTTTAGCATCTGCACGTAGGAGAATAAGTTTCAGAGTCTATTCTGACATTCACTTTGATCTTTTCTTTTCTATCTTCTTAATGACCTTTTGCTTTCTTTCCATGATGTTCTTGATGCTCTTGATGCAATCCCACAACTCTTATGATCATGAGTCCGTAGTGTCTAGCACATTTAATCTGTTATTGAGATTATCTCTAATTCAGGTGGGATATGTTCAAGGTCGTATTTTGACTCTTATAGATATGTTTTAATTTTCTTCAGCTTCAGCCTGAACTTGCATGAATAATTGGTGGTCTCTTCCATAGTATGTCCCTAGCCATGTTTTGTCTAATCATATGGAGCTTTCCATTGTCTTTTTCCACAGATGTATGCAATTTGATGTCTGTGTATTCAATCTGGTGAGGGTCATGTGTATAATTGTCTTTTATGTTGTTTATAAGAGTTATTTGCAATGGATAAGTCATTGGTCTTGCAAAATTTTATCATGCAATCTCCAGCATCATTTCTATAACTCAGGTCACATTTTCCAATTACTGATCTTTCCTCTTTGTTTCCAACATTTACATTCCAATCACCGGTAATTATCTGTACATCTCGATTGCATGTTTGATCAATTTCAGATCGAAGAAGTTGGTAGAATTCTTCAATTTCATCCTCACTGGATTTAGTGGTAGGTTTGCACATTTGAATAATAGTGGTGTTAACTGGGCTTCCTTGTAGATGTATAGATATTATCCTATTATAGATTGCATTGGCTTCAAGACAGATATTGAAATATTCTTTTTTGATAAGCAATGCTTTGCCTTTTCTATTCAATTTGTAATTCCAGGCATAGTAAACCATATGATTGTCAGATTCAAAATGGTCAATCCCAGTCCATTTCAACTCACTAATGCCTAAGAAGGAGTCCTGGTATGGTGCAGTGGGTTAATGCTCCAGACTGCAAAGCCGTTTGAACTGCAAGGTCAGCGGTTCAAGCTCACCAGCTGCTCCTTATAGGGTCGTTATGAGTCAGAACCAACTCTATATAGGGTCGTTGTGGGTCAGAACCAACTCGACAGCACTTAACAACAATAATGCCTAAGATGGAGTCCTGGTTTAGAGCTATAGGATAAGCACTGGACTGCTAGCCACAAGGTTGGCAGTTCAAACCAAACTTGGAAACTCTGTACTGAATCACTATAAATTGGAACTGACTTAACCCAACAACAACAATGCCTAAGATATAGATCTTTATGCATTCCATTTCATTTTTGACACCATCTGATTTTTCTAGATTTATACTTCTTACATTCCATGTTCCAATTATTAATGGATGTTAACAGCTGTTTCTCCTCATTTTGAGTTGTGTCCCTTAAGCAAATGAAGGTCCCCAAAGCTTTACTCCATTTGAGTTACCATGGCCAACTATATTTTGAAAAGTCAGCTCTTCCCCAGTTGTAGTTTGAGTGCCTTCCAACCTATATCTGAAACTAAGTATGGCAAAGTTCTGCTGTTATTCATAATGTTTTCAGTGGCTAATCATTCAGAAGCCGTCTGCCTCTCCTTCTTTCTAGTCTGTTTTAGTCTAGAAATTAGACCCTCCTTGCATTTAAAATACCAGTGACACAGCTTTAAGCATCATAACAACATGCTAGCCACTACAGTGTGATGGACTGGCCAATGAGTGGTGATGATTTAATATATTTTATTTATTCCACTCTTTGTATGTCAGTTATCTATTGCTGTATGTCTATCTAATTATTGAATGTCTAATTAAAGATTCTTAGTGAGATGGATTGATACCTCGGCTGCAACAGTGGGCTGAATTATAGCAACAGTTGTGGGGATGGCACGAGATCTCACAGCTAGAAGTCTGTATTCAGGGTGCTGGCTCTAGAGGAAGACTTTCTCTCTGTGTTAGGTCTCTGTGTTAGGTCTGAAGCAAGGTCCTTGTCTCTTCTGAGTTTCTACTTGTGGGTAATCTTCATGTGGCTTGGATGTCTCTTCCCAAAGAAACTGACCCAAGAAACCATCTACCCTAATACTATTTCATTAACATAAGAACAACAACCCATGTCCAATGGAATTATAACCATAGGCATAAAGGATAGGATTTACAGAACATATTTTGGGGGGACACAGTTGAATCTATAACACTGATTAACATCTTAACTACAATTTCATGAGAAACCCATAGGCCAGAGTCACCCTGGGCCAGTCACGCAGCTAAGCCACTTCTGATTCTTGACCAAAGATTGTAAGATCATAAATATTTGATGTTTAATTCGATATTAAATAATTAGATGGTGTGGCACTGTGGTTTAATGCACCAGACTGCAAAGCCATTTGAACTGCAAGGTTGGCAGTTCTAGTTCATCAGCCACTCTTTGGAAGCCCTGTACAGGGTTGCTATGGGTGGTCAGAAGCAATTCGATGGCACTTAACAACAACAACATAGCAATTAATAACAGCACTTGGATCTATATCCTCTGATTCTAAACTTAGACTCCTTTAAGATTTGATTGGCTGGTTTGGGGATTTCAGTATATTGACTTCCTGTATCCTGGAGTCCCAAGAAAGTCTCTTTCCCACCCCCAGGTTGTTTTACCAACCCCTGACACTCCTGTCAATCCCGATCTTGATCAGCCTCTGATCCAAATGGTTCCAGATGGGAATTCTTTCAGTTTTTCCCACCTAGGATGAAGAGAGTCCTGGTGTGACACTGTGGGTTAATGCACTGGACTGCAAAGTCATTTTTCCCAAAAGATTCATTGTTCAAGCTCATCAGCCTCTCTTAGGAAACCCTATATAGGGTCACTATGGATCGGAAGTGACCCTACCGCACTTAACAACAATAACAACAACAAAATGAATAGAGTGGGCCTGTTTAAGCCTTTTTAACATTAGGGGGCCAGAGGACATTTCCCTTGGCCCACCCAATCTTTTGCAGTGATGTATTAAAACCTTTGCATCAACGTCTGCTATATTCATTCCATTTCTCAATAACCACCTAAAAATCTTTCATACTAGGATAAGTTCTGTCTCAGTTGCCTCTTCCCATTCTCCTATTAATTACCCTTATGTTTCTTGTATCTGTAAAACCCATGAGGGGAAGTTGTGCCAACAAATCTGACATGGCTTCTCGAATTTTTGTTTGTTTCAAAATAGTAAGTTTACATGGAATGTCCATGAAGAAGGGGCTCACTTGATTAGCATATCTGCCACGAACTGTGTAAGGGGCAAACTCATTGAATGAATATCATGATCACCAGAAAGCCATTCCAACATTGCTTCCATAAGCAGCACATTAGCTCCTTCCTCTGGAGTGCTCCAATGAGTATTTAGTGAAGGAGAGAGACAGTTTCTCGTCTCACCGTAGATAGATCTTGTGAATTTTATCCATTCCACCAGGCTGACTGTCCCCTCTGAGTCAACCTTTTATGTAACTGGATCTAGTGTTACAATTCATGAATGTTCCATGGTGAGTTGTGGGTCTCACATCAACCCAAACATAACCCTCCATCCTGTAACATTCATAACTAAAGACACTGCCCCTAAATTAGTCACTCTCACAATCCATTTTAGTAACAGTTCCTCCAGAAGCTGATGATGGTGGTTGGTGGTTATGTGCCATGAGTCGGTTCCGACCCATAGCGACCCTGTACAGGGTTTCCAAGGATGTAAATCTTTACGGGAGGAGAAAGCCTCATCTTTCTCCCACGGAGCAGCTGGTAGTTTCGAACTGCTGACCTTGAGGTTCACAGCCCGATTCGTAACCAGTACGTTACCAGAGTACACATCTACAAATTGAAGCAATTTCTTTACACTATACCCCATGGTGGAGTCCTGGTGTTGTGCTACAATAAACACTGAACTAATAACCTAGCATAAGGTCAGAGGATCAGACTCATGAGTTGCTCCTTGGAAACCCTATACAGGGTCACTATGAGTGGGAAAAAACTTGAAAGCACACCACCACCAGACTCCATGGTTTCAATAACTTCTTGGCTTTTCCCATTCCCTTCTTGGAATACCCTCTTAATGACCAGTGGGCAAAGGAGTACTTCCTGCTTGTTCTAATCCAATTGTTCCTTTCTGAGTCAGGTCTGAGATAAGTGGTCAAAGTTTTGACCTAACCAGATCTGGGCTTGGCTCAGTGCTACCATTAGCTCTTACAGTCTTTTTCTTTGCCATGACAGCTACTTGTTGTTGTTGTTGTCAGGTGCCATCGAGTCGGAACCGACTCATAGCGACTCCATGCACAGCAGAACGAAACAATGTTCGATCCTGGGCCAACCTCACCACCGCTGCCACCCCCGAGTCCATCAATGATGCCACCTGGCCGATCCATCTCGTTGGAGGTCTTCCTCTTTTTCTCTGACCCTCCACCCTACCCAGCATGACTTTATCCTTCTCCAACGATTGTTTCCTCCGGACTACATGTCCAAAGTAGGAGAGACGAAGCTTAGCCATCCTGGCCTCCAAGGAGCACTCTGGCTGCACTTCTTCCAAAACAGATCTATTGGTACTTTTGGCAGTCCATGGCACCCTCAGTACTCTCCTCCAACACCACAACTCAAAGGCATCAATTCTTCTACGATCCTCCTTATTCACTGTCCAGCTTTCGCATCCATATGAGGCTATTGAAAACACAATGGCCTGGGTCAGGCGCACCCTAGTCCTCAAGCTGACATCTCTGCTCTTCAATACTTTAAAAAGTTCCTGTGCAGCAGATTTGCCCAGTGCAATACGTCGTCTGATCTCTTGACTGCTACTTCCGCGAGTGTTGATAGTTGATCCAAGAAGAATGAAGTCCTTGACAACTTCAATCCTTTCTCCATTGATAAGAATGTTGTTTATTGGTCCAGTGGTGAGGATTTTTGTTTTCTTGACATTGAGATGCAATCCATATCGAAGGCTGTGCTCTTTAATCTTCATAAGTAAATATTTCAAGTCCTCTTCACTTTCAGCGATCAAGGTTGTATCATCTGCATATCGCAGGTTGTTAATGAGTCTTCCTCCAATCCTGATGCCACGTTTTTCTTCATAGAACCCAGCTTCTCATATTATTTGCTCAGCATACAGGTTGAACAAGTATGGTGAAAGAATACAACCCTGTCTCACACCTTTCCCAATTTTAAAACATTCAGTGTTCCCATGTTCTGTTCAAACAACTGCTTCTTGGTCTAAGTACAGATTTCTTAGAAGTACAATTAAGTGTTCTGGAATACTCATACTTCTCAATGTTGTCCATAGCTTGTCATGATCCACACAATCAAAAGCCTTTGCATAGTCAATAAAGCACAGGTAAACATCCTTCTGATATTCTCTGCTTTCAGCCATGACAGCTACTACTGATAACAAAATCCAAGGAACTGTATGTCTCCCTCTTTCCTTATCACTCTGTATTTCCATATGCATCCAACTAGCTAATTCATCAGGACTTAAATCTATAACTATCAATTCTGTATCCCATGAATCCCTTTTGCCTAAGCTAAATGATTGTAACATCACAACTGCTTCAATTCATGGGTGATTTTTATCCCATCTAGGTAACAAGAGTTCCTCGTTTTCCCACTTATCCCCCTTTCCCCAAAACCATATACTATACTGAGCCAGGGCTATTGCAGCCAGCCCACCATTCTGACACCAACTGCATGGATAATTTCTTTTAGAAAGATCAGCACAAAGCTGATCCCTATGAAATGGATGTTAAAGACATCCCAACTGTTGGACTTTTCAAACATGTTATACTACTCCATGGTCTTGCCTTTCCTCATGTCCCAGAGTTCTACGACACACTATAACATCTCACAAAACACAATTCTCAAAGACGATGACTCAGGCAATTGTGAAGACTGGCAAGACGGAAATCCATAGTTCAGAGAAAAGTCTGGAGGAATCATCTCACCACATAGTCTCAGGAGCTGAGGAACCCAAATCAGCATTTCAAACAACAGGCTGTGGATACACAAACTGAAGTCAGACGTAATGAACCAGATGCAAGATCCAGGGCAAGACAGCAAACTTCTCCAAAGAAGTCTTACAAATTGAAGCAGACCATGCCCTCAGGGAAAACTGAGGGTAGTGCCTTGAGTCACATCCTTTAGTAAAGTGGAAGCATCCTTAACCTTTAGCTCCACTGTAATCTTTACTCCTTGTTGTTAAGTGTCATCTTGTCTGTTCTGACTTATAGCGACCCTATATAGGGTTTTCAAGGAGTGCCGGTGTGGCGCTGTGGGTTAATGAGCCAGACTGCAAAGTCATTTGAACTGCAAGGTTGGCAGTTCAAGCTCACCAGCTGCTCCTTGGAAACCCTATACAGGGTTGCTATGGGTTGGAATCGACTCGACGGCACTTGACAACAACATTTAGGGTTTTCGAGGAGCAACCACTGACCATTGCAATTTGACCATCGCAATTCAAACTATCCTTGCAGTCCATTGCTTATCCTACAGTGCCACACCTTTACTCTTTGTTGTTAAGTGCCATCAAGTCGATTCCCACCTATAGCGACCCTGTGTAGGGTTTCCAAGGAGCAACTGGTGAACTTGAACCACCAACCTTGCAGTTCAAATGACTTTGCAACCTGACACATTTGCTCACAGTGCCACACCAGGACTCTCCTTGTTGTTGTTGTTGTTGTTGTTAGGTGCCATTGAGTCAGTACCGACCCATAGCGACCTTATGCACAGCAGAACAAAACACTGCCTGATCCTGGGCCAACCTCATTACTGTTGCCATGCTTGAGTCCATTGATGCTGCCACTTGGCCAATCCATCTCACTGGGGTTCTTCCTTTTTTCTTTGACCCTCCACCTTACCAAACATGATATCTTTCTCCAGTGACTGGTCTCTCCTGACAATATGTCCAAAGGATGAGAGACAAAGTTTGGCCATCTTGGCCTCCAAGGAGCACTCTGGCTGTACTTCTTCCAAAATGGATCTATTGGTTCTTTTGTCAGCCCATGGCATTTTCAATATTCTCCTCCAACACCATAACTCAAAAGCATCAATTCTTCTTAACTCCACTTTAATCTTTACTCCTTAGCAATTCATTTCAAAATGGGTCTATATTCACAGGCAGAGAGGCTAGGATTTATAATATATCACAAAATGGAGAAATTTTGCTACAAGGGCCATAATAAGTAGTTGCCCTGCACAGAGAGATATTCAAAATAGATTTTTAAATGAAAATCAAATCAAATTATAAAAAGGTGTTTCTAAATCTCTTCTGGAAAGACATATGCAAGGTATTAAGAATGGTCTTTTCTTGTTAGTGGCAGGATTCTGATTTGGTTTGCCTTTTGCTTATATATATTTTTCTAATATTCCTTAAATTGGTTACTTGTATCATGAGAGATTACTTTCCACTTAAAAAAATTCTGAAGATAAAATTGGATATTATGTAAGTCATTGTTGTTGCTGTTGAAAAGTTCCTCAAGTCGATTCCAACCCATAGCGACCCTGTATAAGGTTTCTAAGGAGAAGCTGGTGAGCTTGAACCGCTGACTTTATGGTTCAAACTGACCTTGCAGTCCAGTGCATTGACCCATAGTGCCACACCATTAGAAGCGTGTTATTGTTGTTGTTACATGCCATCAAGTCAGTTCTGACTCAAAGAGACTTTGTAAGAGTTTCCAAGGAGCGGCTGGTGGGTTTGAATCACTGACCTTGCGGTGGGCCTATTCTACAGTGCCACACCAGCATTCATTAAAAGCATTGTTGTTGTTTAGTGCCCTTGAGTTGGTTTTGACTCACAGCGACCTTTTATAGGGTTTCTGAAGAGAGACTGGTGAGTTTGAACCAACGACATGCAGTTCAAACTGACTTTGCAGTCCAGCGCATTAGCCCACAGTATTGTTGATTTCCCTTATTGTTTTAAACCATTTAATTATAAAAATCTAAGTTATGACTTTTATTGATATTGATAGGTGAATATAAAATTGTTTTAAGCAAAAAAAATTGGACTTTTAGTAAAAATATATACAATGTCTAGGTCTTTTGAAATTAACAATCACATTGATAGTATATTATGACTGTCACTGGGAACACAAAATCTCTTAGTGAGAAATAATTATATATCTTATTTAGTTGATGGAGAAAATAAAATATAGAAAGGTAAAGGAATTCAACCACAGTTATGCTAATTACTAGCAGAAGAGACACCTTTGGATTTTGATTTGGAATCCAGTTTTTAATTATTCAGTTACCCTTCCTCCAAGTAATGTTTAGGTCAAGGGCATTCAATATCCAACTCATTTGTTAGAAACTGGGCCTCTTAATTACTAGTGCTCATTAACTTTGTGTCATTACTGAATCAAGGAGGTAGGGAGGGAAGTTGAAGATGTAAAGGAAACAGGAAGTAATAAATTAATTTCTAACCAAAGTCAGCTGTTCCCCAGAGCACAAAGCAGTAGATGCTGGATTACTCCAGAGGCTTATATTGGCAAGAATGTTATTTTGCCACAGTTTTTAAGAAATGGACAGAAAATTCTACTGTTGATACAAAATATTCACCAACTTTGGGGGGTGGGGTGGGGCAAGGATGAGATCTGAGTTTAAACATTTTTCTGCAAGTTCTACTTGTTTGTGTCTATTTGCAGAAGTAATTGAAACTAAACCAACCCACAGGTATAGAACGATTGATTGAGACAGAGATCTCCAAGCATTCCTTTAGTTGGCTAGGCAGTCTGAACAAGCATTTTAATTTTGTCATCTTTTTCAAATAGTCCTCAATCGTTTCGAGAATCATACATTACCAGCATCATCTGTTAATAATACAAATAATACAAATCTATTCAGCACAAGCTAATGATTGCTTGGCATAAGTTAACTCTAGACTTAGCAAGAGTTTTTAATGTAGTTAGATGATGCAAATGCCTAAGAATTTAAGGGCAGGAATAGAAAACAAACACTTTCAAAAACTGAAGTTAACAAGAATCAACACACAACACCTTAGACAAATAATCAAATTTAACATCAAACTAGCATTAAGAAGCTCTAGAGGTAATGCAAAGGAAGACGTATTTGGTAATATTCTAACCAAAACGTTTCATCTGGTTGCTCTGACGAACTTTCAGTCCCTCGAGGGACTAATATCATGTTCCTTTTTAATGCTCTTTGAACTTGGGGAACAAAAAGAAGTCTGAAGGGGTATAATCAGGGCTGTAGGGTAGATGGGGTAAGGTTTACCAACAAAATTCTTGTAAGTCAGCCTTTGCTTATCCTTCAAGAATGAACAGGTACACTGTGCTGATGGAAAAATTTTCCTCAGAGCAACTCTGGCCTTTTTCTGACCAATGCAGTTTTTTTTTTCAATTTTCTGAAAACATCTCCATACATAACTCCCCAAAGTCATCCTGTGTCCTTTGAGAAAATCTTTCAAGATAACCCCTTTGGAATTTCAAAAAGCAGTTGTCATATCCTTCTAAGCTGAGCTCTCTGCCTTGAACTTAACTGGCCTGGCAGATTCCCCTTGGAAGCCATTGTTTTGATTGAACCTTTTTTAAAGACACTCTAAGGAGTCCTAGTTAGACATTGCCAACCAGAGGTTGGCAGTTCAAACTCACCAGCCACTCCTCAGAAATCCTATACAGGGTTGCTATGAGTTGGAACCAATGCCACAGCAGTTAACAACAGCAATAAGGACTCCTGGTATGACACTGTGGGATAAGCACTGGAATTTGAACCAAAAAGTCAGCTGTTCAAACTCACCAGTTGCTCCTTGGAAACCTTGTACGGGCTCGCTATGAATGGGAATCAACTTGATGGCACACAACAACAACAAGAAGACTCAAATAAGTGGATTATAGAGAGAACTTGTCTGCAGCCAACCACTCACTCATCATAGAGACATGTTTAAACATGTTTAGTTTGGAATAAACCTATGCACATATGAGCTGGAACCCGAATAGCAATACTTTCTTTTAACCTTACATTTGCTGACATATTTTTTTAAAGATAAAATGTCATGATATCTGCAGCTTACTTTCACCTATTTACTTACTTATTTATTGTGGTTTGGATGAAAGTGTACAGAGCCAATGAGTTTTTCATTAAAGAATTTATACATTAGTTGTAATTCCCTCAATGTAGCAGTACTCTTCCTACTTCCTCTCTGGGTTCCCCATTTCCATTACTCCTTCTTTTCCTGCCTTCTGAACTTTGTTTTTGGGCAAATGTTGTCCTTTTTGGTCTGGTATGGCTGATTGTTCTGTGAAGCACATTCCTCAAGGAAATTGTTAGTCACTTTATAGGCCTGTCTATTGTTTGGCTGATGTGGTACTGTAGGATCAACACTGGACTGCAAACCACAAGGCTGGCCATTCAAACCCACCAGCTGCTCCTTGGAAACCCTATACCAAGTCGCTATGAGTCAGAATTGACGGTGCTTAACAACAACATTGTTAGGCTGAAAGTTGGTTTCCAGGGGTAGGTTCAGGTCCTCTATGAGACCAGTAATTCTGGTCCTTTTATGATTTTGAATTTCGTTCTCTACTTTTCTTCCACTACGTCCAGGAATACCTATTGTGAACCTGATCAGAGTAGCCTGACATCATCAAGTTCTTTGAGTCTCAGGATAGAGGAGACTGGGGTACATGTGGTCCATTATCCTTTGTTGAAGATAATACAAAAATGGCTGCAATAGTGCATAAACAGTGAATCCCAGAAAGGCAAGCTAGATTCAAAAGATGATGTGGAACTAGGGATATCATTGCTGATGTCAAGTGGATCTTGGATGCAACAATATGCCAGACTATGCAGAAAGGCTGTATGGACTCTCTACAACAAAGATACGGAAAACCAATTGAAACAGATGCAGATGATAGTCTTGGCACTTTGCACTTCACATGAGGGAATAGAGCAGTGGATTGAATGCTTGTTTTTGTTGTTAGGTGCCACTGAGTTGGTTCCCTGTCATAGTAACTCTATGCACAACATAATGAAACACTGCGCCATCTTGTGCCATCCTCATAATCATTGTCACACTTGAGCCCATTGCTGCTACCACGGTGCCAATTTATCTCCTTAAGGGTCTTCCTCATTTTCACTACCCCTCCACTTTACCAAGCACGATGTCCTTTTCCAAGGACTGATCCCTCTTAAAATTTTTCAAAGTATGAGAGACAAAGTCTCGCCATCCTGATCTCTAAGGAGCATTCTGGTTGTACTTCTTCCAACACAGATTTATTTGTTCTTCTGACAGTCCATGGTATTTTTCAATATTCTTCCTCAACACTGCAACTGAAATGCATCAATTCTTCTACAGTCTTTCTTACTCATTGCCCAACTTTCATTTGTATATGAGGCTATTGAAAATATCATGACTTGGGTCTGGTGCACCTTAATCCTCAAACTCATCTCTTGGTTCTTGAATACTTTAAGGAAGTCTTGTGCAGCAGATTTGCCTAATGCAGTAAGTCATTTGATTTCTTCTCTGTTGCTTCTATTAGTGTTGACTAACTATCCAAACAAAATTAAATCTCTAACAACTTCAATCTTTTCTCTACTTATCCCAATATTATTTATGGGTCCAGTTGTGAGGATTTTTGTTGTCTTTACACTGAGGTGCAATCCATATGTAAGGATTGAAATCCATAAGTATTTTAAGTCCTCTTGGCTTAAAACAAGCAAGGTTACATTATCTATATATTGCAGGTTGTTAATGAGTCTCTCTCTAAACCTGATTCTTCATAAATCCAGCTTCTCAGATTTTTTGTTCAGCATACAGATTGAATAAGTATAGTGAAAGAATACAACCCTTGTGTACACCTTTCCTGGTTTTTAACCGTTCATTATCCCTGTGTTCTGTTCCAATGACTGCCTCTTGTTCTATGTACAGTTTTCTCATGAGCACAATTAGATGTACTGGAATACCCATTCTTTACAATACTATCCATAGCTTGTCATGACCCACACAGTCAAAAACACAGGTAAGCATCTTTCTGGTATTCTCTGCTTTCAGATGAGTCATCTGACATCAACAATGATATTTCTATTTCCAAATGTACTTTTGAATCCAGGTCGAGTTTCTGGCAGTTCCCTGTTGATGTATTATTGCAGCAGCTTTTGAATTATCTTTAACAAAAATTTACTTGCATGTGATATTAATGATATTGTTAAATGATTTCCACATTCCATTGACTCACCTCTCTTTAGAATGGGCACAAATATGAATTTCTTCCAACTGGTTCTCTGGGTAGCTGTTGTCCAAATATCTTGGCATAGATCAATGAGCTCCTCCAGTGTTTCATCAGTTTACTGAAAGATTTCAATTTGTATACTGTCAATTCCTGAAGCCTAGATTTTTGCCAATGCCTAAATCCATGTGCAGTATGTTCAAGGTCATATTTTGGCTCTCATCAATTTATTTCAATTTTCTTCGGTTTCAGTCTGAACTTGCATAGGAGCAAGTCTGTTTTACAGTCTGCCTCTGCCCTTGTTTTGGCTGATGATATGGAGCTTTTCCATCATCTCTTCCCAGACATAGTCAATTTGATTCCTGTGCATGCCATGTGTATAATCACCTTGTAAGTTGTTTTAAAAAGGTATTTACAATGAACAGGTCATTAGTCTCACAAAATTCTATCACGTGATTTCCAGCATCATTTCTATCAACAAGATTATATTTTCCAAATGCTGACCCTTCTTTGTTTCTAACCTTCACACTGCAATCATCAGTAATTTTCAATACATATTGATTCCATGTTTAATAAGTTTCAGACTGAATAAATTGGTAGAATTATTCAATTTCACCATCACAGTGGTTGGTGTGTAATTCTGAATAATAGTGGTATTAACTGGTCTTCCTTGTAGGTGTATGGATATGCTCCTATCACAGACAGCGGTGTTTTTTAAGAGAGATCTTGAAATGTTTTTTTGATGATTAATGTGACACCATTTCTCTTTATCATTCCTGGCATAGTAAGCCATATGATTGTCAGATTCAAAATGGCCAATACCAGTCCATTTCAGCTCACTAATGCCTAGGATATCGATGTTTATTTGTTCCATTTAATTTTTGACAGCTTCCAAATTTCCTAGAATTGTGCCCGATCAGCAAATGAAGGTCCTGAAGGTTTTACTCCATTTGTGTCATCATGGTTAACTCTACTTTGAAGAGGCAACTCTTCCCCGGTTGTATTTTGAGTGATTTCCAATATGAGGAGTTCATATTCTGGCACTACATCTGACAATATTCTGATGCTATTCATAACATTTTCATCTTTCTGCAGTATAAATAACAATATTACCCTGCTATTCTGGGATGGCACTTAAAAACAAACAACAACAAATTCATAAGGTTTTCAGTGACTAAACATTCAGTAGTAGTCTGTCTCTCCTTCTTTCTAGTCTGTCTTAGTCTGGAAGCTCAGTTGAAATCTGTCCCCCTTGGGTGTACCCTGCTGGTATTTTAAAAACCAGTGACAAAGCTTACAGAATCTCAGCAATGTGCAAGGCACTACAGTACAACAAACTGACATACGAGCAGTGGGCAGGTTTCTGAATGTAATACTATTTACTTTTGTGTTCTTTAACTGTTGTGCACCTCTGTGTCTTCCTTTGCCTTGGTCATATTGTGCTAAACTCCATTTTCCCTTCACTCAAGTTAATACTACACTTTAGTTAGTGATTTGCTCTTTTTTCCCCTCCCATTTTTAGTAATAATCAAAAAATGTTTTCTTCTCTACATAAAACTTTTCTTGATTGTTTGTAATTGCAGTCTCATACAATATTTGTCCTTTTGGGATTGACTTACTTCATTTAGCATAATGTCCTCCCACTTTATCCATATCATGTAGCATTTCACAGATTCATCATTATTATTTAATGTTGTAGTATTTCATTGTGTATATGTACCATGATTTGTTTATCCATTCCTATATGGGCTTTTAGGTTGTTTCCATCTTTTTGCTATTATGATTGATTGCTACAATGAACATGGGTGTGCATATATCTATCTGTTCCTGTCATGACTCTTATTTCTCTAGGTTATATATCTATACTGGAATTGCTGGATCATATATTAATATTGAAAACTCTTTAAGGAAGTACCACAACATTTAACACAGTCCCACTAGCAGTTTATGAGAGTTCTGATCTCTCCATACCCTCATCAGCATTTGTTACTTCTTTTGTGAACTTTTTTACCTATTGCTGAGGTGAGATGCTATCTCACTGTTTTGCATCTCCTCTCTACATGCCTTGGTGTGCAGATTTGCATCTCTTTACATGACTTGGTGTGGCACTGAAGTATATGCAGTAGACTTCTAACTACAAGGTTGGTGGTTCAAATCCACCAGCTGCTCCTTGGAAACGCTATAGAGGGTCACTGTGACTTGGAACTGACTCGATAGCACTTATCAACAACAAAAGAATGACCTATTATAGGGATATCATTGCTGACATCATATTGATCTTGGTTAAAAGCAAATACTACCAGAAAGATATTTACTTTGACAATGGAAAGGCATTGGAATGTGTGTATCATAAAAAACTATGGATAAAATTGCAAAGAATGGGTATTCCACTACATTGTGATTATGAGGAACCTGCACATAAGCTGAGTCATAATTTGAACAGAACAAGGGAATACTGAATGGTTTCAAATCAAGATAAGTGTGTGCCAGGATTGTATCCTTTCACCATACTTACCAATCTGTATGCTGAGCAAATAATATGAGAAAGTGGATTTTATGAAGAAGAACGTGGCATCAGAATTTGAGGAAGACTCATTAACAACCTGCGATATGCAGATGATACAACCCCCTTTGCTGAAAGCCAAGAGGACTTAAAATACTTACTGATGAAGATCATAGACTACACACTTCAGTACAGATTGTATCTCAGTGTAAAGAAAACAAAAATCCTCACAGATAGACCAATAAATAACATCATGATAAATGGAGAAAAGATTAAAGTTGTCAAAAACCTTATTTTGCTTGGATCCACAATCAGCAACCATAGAAGAAGCCATCAAGAAATCAAATAATGTATTGCATTAGGCAAATCTGCTACAAAAGACCTCTTTAAAGTATTTAAGAACAAAAATGTCAGTATGAGAACTAAAATGTGCCTAAATCACACAGTGGTATATTCAGACATCTCATATGCATATGAAAGTTGGAAAATGAATAAGGAAGACCATAGAAGAATCGATGTTGATGCATCTGAATTGTGGTGTTGGAGAAGAATACTGAAAGCTCCTTGGTCTGCTAGAAAAACAAACCAATCTGTCTTAGAAAAGGTGCAACCAGAATGCTCCTTAGAAACCAGGAGCAAATTCATCTCTCATGCATTGAACATACCAGGTTCAAGCAGTCCTGAAGATCATCATTCTTGGTAGAGTAGCGGGTCAGCGAAAAAGAAAAAGACCCTAAATGAGATAGACTGACAAAGTGGCAGTGGCAATGGGTTTAAATGTAGCAGTGGTTGTGAGGATGACTCAAAATCAGACAGTGTTTCATTCTGTTATGTGTAGAGTTGCTACAAGTCAGAAACAACAACCTATGCCGGCAAAAGTTGAATAATGAGTGAGGAAAACTAGAGAAGTATATTGAAAGTACCATGGACTGCCAGAAGAACAAATCTGTCTCAGAAATATAATCACAATACTCCTTAGAAGCATGGACATCGAGACTTTGTCGTTCATTCTTTAAACATGCTGTCAGGAGGGACTAGTCCCTGGTGAAGACATTATGCTTGTTAAAGTGAAGTGTCAATGAAAATGAGGAAGAACCCCAACAAGATAGATTGACATTTCTTCATGTGTTTATTGACCACCTGAAGAATGTCTTCTTTGGTAAAGTGTCTGTTTATATACTCTGCCAAGTTTTGTTGTTGTTGTTGTTGTTTTTAATGCTTTTTGTGAATTATGTGATAGTTAACATGGGAGGACATCAGCTTCACATTTATTCCATCCTATATAGTTTCCTTGCCATGGTTACAATTCCCTTCATGTACCATCGATCAACCAAAGGGTATACCCTGCAAGCTGGCCCCCTTGTTATCCACACACCACCCCCCTCTCTCTCCAGGTCCAAAGCCCCCAGCCGCTCCATCTCCCCATGTCATCATCTCTGCCTCCATCCCTGGCATCACTGCTCTCCTCCTTCGATGGTTCCAGGGATCTCCATTCCTAGACTGTGAGGTTAATCACTCCCTTCCCTTTGCCCCAAAACATCCACCTTTACATTTCCAGCCCTGTTAACAATTATTTGCTATTGTACTCTGCCCAGTTTTTAATTGGATTGTCTTTTTACTGTTGAGGTGTTTAAGTTTTCTATAAATTTTAGAGATTAGTCCCTTATTAGGCATCTCATTGCCAAAAAAAATTTCCCACTCTGTATGTTCTTTTTTAATTCTTTTGGAGACATATTTCGATGTGCATAAGTGTTTCAGTTTTAGGAGGTCTCAGTCATCTAATTTATCTTCTATTTGTACATTTTTAGTTATGATTGATAGTCTATTTATGCCATAAATTCAGGCCCCTAAATTTGCTCCTGTGTTTTTTGATAATCATTATAGTTTTGGGTTTTACATTTAGACTTTGATTCATTTTGAGTTTGTTTTTGCATTTGGTGTGAGGTATGGATCTTTTTTCATTTTTTCCACAAATGAATACCCAGTTTTGTCAGCACCATTTGTTAAAGAGGTTATCTCTTCCTCATTTTATGGATTTCATACCTTTGTCAAAGAGCAGCTGTCCATAGGTAGATCCTATTACTTCTGGGATGATCTCAATTCTGTTCCATTGGTCTATGTGTCTGCCATTGTATGAGCATCAGACTGTTTTGACTACTGTGGCTGAATAGCAGGTTTTGAGATCAGAAAGTGTGAGGCCTCCTAGGTATTTTATTTTTTCTTTTCTTTTCTGTGCTTTGCTTATCTGGAGTGTCTTATCTTTTCATATAAAGTTGGTATTAGTTTTTCCATCTATTTAAAGAATGTTGATGGCATATGGATCAAGAAGCAATATATCTATAGATTGCTTTTAGCAATGTTGACATTTCTGCTGCTTATTTTTAAATGGTTTCAAAAATGAAGAAATGTGCATATATAGAGATAAAGAGGGGGAGAGAGAAATAAATGGTTATATACTATGCACAAACATAGAATATTTATAAATATATGTACAGAATATTTTATATTTATGTGGAAAAAAGAGTGACCACAGGAGAAAGAAAATGACGTTAATAATTGGAGAATCTAGGTAATGCACTGTTCTTTCAACTTTTAAGTAAGTTTGACATTTTTTCAAAAGAAAAATTTGGAAAAAAATCTACTTAAAATAGAGGCAATTATCCACCCATGGAAATGGCCTCTCCACCCAAACAAGCTGCATTTTGCATTATGTTCTCCACACTTTACATCCTAGGAGTCATGAGCAAAGGGGCAAGTTGCTGGCTGTTCATGTTTGGGGTCTTATTCAAAGAACTACATCTGAAACAGTAAGTCCAATACTTTTGAGTTTCATTATTTGGTCGAAACTGATATATTTCAAAATAACATTTTGCTCTATTTAAAATTATAGCTATCAAATACCCTTTTTGTTATAGTTTATCAGTGTATTTTTTTAATTAAAGAAAGTAAAGTTTGAACTTCAGTTGCCTCATTTAGGAGCTATGCAAGGAGACTTCAGAAAAAAATAAAATACATTTAGGAGTCGTGGTGTGGTGGTGTGGGTTAATGTGCTGGACTGCAAGGTCAGTTTGAACTCCAAGGCTGGTGGTTCCTGCTCACCAACCGCTCCTCAGAAACCCTGTACAGTGTTGCTACGAATCGGAATTGACTCAATGGCACTTAACAACAACAACAACAACAACTTAGTATCAACTATAGAAAGGATCACTGGTAGCATGCTGTTGTTGTTAGGTGTTATAGAGTCGGTACCGACCCACAGCGACCTTACGCACAGCAGAACGAAATACGCACTGCCTGATCCTGGGCCAACCTCACTACTGTTGCCACGCTTGAGTCCACTGATGCTGCCACTTGGCCAATCCATCTCGTTGGGGGGTTCTTCCTCTTTTCTCTGACCTTCCACCTTAGCCAACATGATATCATTCTTCAGTGACTGGTCCTTTCTGACAATATGTCCGAAGTACGAGAGATGAAGTTTGGCCATCTTGGCCTCCAAGGAGTACTCTGGCTGCACTTCTTCCAACACAGATCTATTGGTTCTTTTGGCAGCCCATGGCACTTTCAATATTCTCCTCCAACACCATAACTCAAAAGCATCAATTCTTCTACGGTCTTCCTTATTCGCTGTAGCATAGTGGTTATGAATCAGGCTGCTAATCTCACGTCGGCAGTTAGAAACTTCCGCGGGAGAAAGATGAGGTTTTTCTGCTTTCGTTAAGATTTACAGCCTCGGAAACCCTGCACAGAGTCGCTGTGAGTCGGAAGCGATTCCACAGCACATAACAACAACAACATAGAAATTTGAATTTTGAACTTTGGAACTAATATCTAAGACTAGCACTATATTTTATAATTTATGATGTCATAGAAAATGCATGAATTAGGTTGAACATACAAATTTGCTGTTTTTATAGTTTGAAACCAGTTAAACAGAGGCAATTTCACATGGTTGAACTATACAACATTTTCTATTTACCATACAGACTCAATTATAATTTGAGGTACTTTTAACCACTATACTACCAGGCCTTCCTTGAAGATGGTGGATCAGGTAAATGTGTAGTGAGTAGCTCGGTCAACAACAACACGGAATACCGGGTCAAGAGGACTCATGAGTTGGTGTTGGAACTCTGTAACAAATGTAAAGGTATGTTTGGAGGTTCGGAGGGTTTATAGCTGGGGAA
>NW_006408647.1:5365184-5366012 GCF_000296735.1 Chrysochloris asiatica
AGAAAGATGAGGCTTTCTGCTCCTGTCAAGATTTACAGCCTCGGAAACCCTGCACAGGGTCATTCTGAGTTGGAACCTACTCTGCTGCACATAATCACCGACCACCATTCTAAAGAAGGCATTTAAGTCCTTATAAATCTTACAGGATCTCTATTACATTGGATTCCTGGTGTGACACTGTAAGACAAGCATTGAACTTCTAGCTGAAATGTCAGTGGTTCAAAGCCAACAGCCACTCCTAGGAAATCTTATACAGGATCGCTATGAATCAGAAAGGATTTGACAGCACTTTAACAGCAATAACAAGAATAATCATTTTAAACAAATAATTTTGGGAGAAAGACACATATGTCTGAAAAGATGCCAACAAATACCTATTTGCATATTTCTCATGTTTATCTGGAAGAATCAATTAAAAAGGAAAAATCACTTTTTTTTATGTATTATGAGATTAAACCTTTACTAAATATATAACTTCCCCAAATTCTCTCCCAGTCTATAGGTTGTTTCTTTGCTGATAAAGCCCATTGATGTACAAAAGTTTGTTTTTTTTTATTTTGATGAGATCCCATTTAGCTACTTTGTCTTTATTTCCTGTGCTTTTGGTATCCTGTCTAAGAATCTATTGTTGGAGACTAGGTCCCATGTTTTCTTCTAAGCATTTTACAGTGTATATGGTGTGAGGTATGGGTCAAACTTCACTGTTTTATGAGTGGAAATCCAGTTGTCCCACCATCATTTATTTAAGATTCTTCACCCATTTTGGATTCAGAAGAGGCCGTGGAACGAGAGATATCATTGCTGATGTCCGATGGATCTTGGCTGAAA
>NW_006408647.1:5366942-5374221 GCF_000296735.1 Chrysochloris asiatica
ATGGATCGGCCAGGTGGCATCATTGATGGACTCGGGGGTGGCAGCGGTGGTGAGGTTGGCCCAGGATCGAACATTGTTTCGCTCTGCTGTGCATGGGGTCGCTATGAGTCGGTTCCGACTCGATGGCACCTGACAACAACAACAACTTCACCCATTTGATGGATTTAGTAACCTGGTCGTAGACTGATTGTTGATGTCATGCTAACGTCTGGAGTCCCTTGTTCTATATGTCTACTATTATGCCAGTAACAGATTGTTTCACTTACTGTAGCTTTGTAGTATATGCTATAAATAAGTGTGAGTCCTCCTACTCTTCTGTTTTCAGATTGCTTTGGTTATTGGGGGTCGTTTGCAGTTCTACAACAATTTGAGGAATGGCTCTTCCATTTCTGTAATGAAGGGTGTTGAAATTTGATGCGGATTGTGTTAAATGTATAGATTGATTTAAACCAAATAAAAAAAAATTTTTAAAAACTCACAAAATCCACTGCCATTGAGTCAAGTCCAGTTTATAATGATCCTATACAGGCTTTCCCAAGGTTGAAGTTTATAAATCTTTATGGGGCAAATAGCCTCAATTTTCTCCCATTGAGCAACTGGTGTGTTTGAACTGCCAACCTTGTAGCTAACAATCCAGTGCTTATCCTTCAGTACTACCAAGGCTCCTACAGGTTGCTTCATGTAATATTAATATCTTGACACTATGATTTAACTAACGAAGTGCCTAGAATAAGCAACTATGTAGAGATCAGAGTTTAATAGCGGTTACCAGGAACATGATGGAGGGGAAATGAGGGAATCGATTCTGTTTATTGTGACGTGAAATTTAGCAATGGATATTGTTGAGGGTTACACAACATGATTGATGTAATTGTCACTAGGTGGTATCAAGTCAGTTCCTACTCATAGTCACCCTACGTACAACAGAGTAAAACTGCCTTGTCCTGAGCCATCCTTACAATCATCGTTGTTACGTTTCAGCCCACTGTGTTATAGAGCAAGTGCCAACCCAACTCATTAAGAGTTTTCCTTTGTTTCACTGACCTTGTGCTTTACCAAGCATGATGTTCTTCTTTAGGGTCTGGTCCCTTCAGTTAACATGTCAAAAGTTATAGCTTTGCCTTTATGGAGCATTCTGTCGGTATTTCTTCCAAGACAGATTTGTTCATTTTTTTGGAAGTTTATAATACAATTGGTCTCACTGAATTGTGCATGTGAAACATGTTGATTTGGTAAATGTTGTATTTTCAATATTTTTACAACAATAAAAAATTTAAACATAGATTTAATAATTATTTCAGAGGAATGTTGCTGTTGTTAAGTGTCATTGAGTCAGTTCTGACTCAGGAACCCCGTATTGGGTTTCCAAGGCTGCATATCATTGCAGGAATGGAAAACCTCATCTTTCATTTTCATTTTCAGAGGAATATAACTCCTTAATTTTAAACACTATATCTTATTTTGAACAAGATTTTAAAGCACAATTTAAATTGATTACTTGTCAGATCACAAATATACACCTTTGTAAAGTATGTGGGGCAAAAAAACCCACTGTTATTAAATAACTGTGCACTCATGACTTGTAATAAAATTTACAATGACAGCATCAATCCTGGATTCACAAACTGACATAAACATGATATGCTCTGGAAACTGTATTCATAATTATTAATTCAATGACTCAAGAAGTGTGGCTCAATGAAGAAAAAGATATTGATGTCAAAGGAATCCCTCCATAATCAGAACAAAATTGGTTCATGAAATGTGTACATGGGGGGAAAAAAAGCAATATTTCTAAATTAATATTTTATGTATATAATTTTAAATATGTATGTGTATCTAAATAAATTATAAGGAGGCAACTGCTCATTTCATTTATATCCTTAGAAGTTTTTACTTTCATATTTGCAAAAAATTGGCCTAAAACTTTATGCATTCAACTTGGCCAAAGACATGAGCGCAACAGATTAGGGATTATGTTGTCTTCGAGTACATGTAGTAGATTTAAAAGTTTGATGGTTTCAAAGCACTTGTGACTTTTTTTTTTTTTTTTTTTCCAGGAAGAAGCTGGCAACCTGGGCAAATCTGAGCAGAGATCAGAGCAATGTTTGATAAAAGTGAATTTGAATAGGACTGACTAAATTCTTAATGGAAAATTACATGAAGGGTACAACCCCAGACCCTGCGAGAATAAACAGTTTATGTAAATCCATTAAAGTAATTCTCAGCAATCCTTACTATTGTCTCCAAGGCCCCACATGGTTTAGGCCAATGATCTATATCAACCTCTTTCCCCAACACTCTCTCATTGGTCATTTTTCTTTAGCTATTCTGTTGATATTGTTGTTAGGTGCCAACAAGTTTGTTCAGACTCATAGCAATACGACGTACAACAGAATGAAACACTGCCTAGTCCTGTGCCATCCTCACGATTGTTGTTACACTTGAGGCCATTGTTGCTGCCACTGTGCCAGTCCATCTCAGTGGGGGTTTTCCTCTTTTTCTCCAACTATCCACCTGACCAAGTATGACGTCCTTTTCCAGGGACTGGCCCCTCCTGATAGGTCTGAAGTATAAGAGAAAAAGTTCCACCATCCTGATTTCTAGAGAGCTGTACTTCTTCCAACACATATATGTTTATTCTTCTGACGGTCTTATATTGCCTGAATTCACCAAGGACACTCAATCTTCAAGGTCTTTGCTGTCCCTCTACCTGGAATGCTCTTTTCCAAAATAACTGCACAGCTCAATCTTTGGGTCTCTGATCAAATGTCATCATAGAAGAAATTTTCTTAACTATCATGCATAATGGCATGCATCCCATCTCACCTATAGAGAGCATGGTGATGTCCAGATCTCCACCAAAGAGCTGAAGAACTTATTCCCCCACCTGATAGGAATTATCTCAGCTCTCAGCCCCCTCTACAAATTGCCCTCAACTAAAAAGTGTCACCTTCCCCAAGGCACCCAGACCCAGTGATTAATCAAAGCAAGGATGTAAGTGCCCAACTTGGGTCAATTATAAAGTTAGGATCATTCAATCCTTAAAGACCACCTTAGGGTCAGCTGAGGCCTTTTTTCCTTGTCCTTCATTTCCTACCCCCACAAGTGCTGATCTTGAGAGTTCTACCTCATAAACATCTTTCATTCTAGTTTCCATCTTAGAATCTGCTTCTCCAGGTATTCAACCTGTAACAACACTCTTGGGTTTATTTTTCCCTTATCCAGCTTTATTCTTCTTCAAAGAACTTAACACATCTGAACATACATATAATATATATATATATATATATCGACCACAAGGTCAGTTTAAACTGCAAGGTCAGTTGGTTCAAACTCACCAGTTGCTCCTCAGAAACCCTGTGTACAGGGTCGCTATGGGTTGGAACCAACTCTATGGTACTTAACAATAACAACTGTCTCTATTCTTCTCTGTATTAGTTCCATGAAGGCAGGGATATTATTTTCTTTATTGCTCTCTACCTAGTGCTTAGATTTGCCCTCAGCATATAGTGTTGTTGTTGTTGTTAGGTGCCATTGAGTCACTACCAACTAATAGTGACCCTATGCACAACAGAAAGAAACACTACTCGATCCTAGGCCAACCTCACAATCGTTGCCACGCTTGAGCCCATCGATGCTGCCACTTTGCCAATCCATCTCACTGGGGTTCTTCCTCTTTTTGTCTGACCCTCCACCTTACCAAACATGATATCCTTCCTTCTCCAGTGACTGGTCCTTCCTGACAATATGTCTGAAGTATGAGAGACGAAGTTCGGCTATCCTGGCCTCCAAGGTGTACTCTGGCTGTACTTCTTCCAGCACAGATCTGTTGGTTCTTTTGGCAGCCCATGGCACTTTCAATATTCTCCTCCAACACCAGAACTCAAAAGCATCAATTCTTCTATGGTCTTCCTTATTCACTGTTCACCTTTCTTATGCATATGAGGTTATTGAAAATACCATGGCTTGGGTCAGGCACACCTTAGGCCTCAAGCTGACATCTTTGCTCTTCAACACTTTTTAAAAAGGTCTTGTGTAGAAGATTTGCCTAATACAATACATTGTTTGATTTTTTGAGTGTTGATAGTTGATTCAAGAATAATGAGATCCTTGACAGCTTCAATCTTTTCTCCATTGATAAGAAAGTTGTTTATGATGGTGGATAGCGTAGATGCAGTGAAGTCCATCTTCAGCAATACCACAGAATACCAGGAGAAGTGGGTTCAGGGCAGAGTTCCAAAACTCTGAACCACATAGATAGGAATATTTCAAAAATTTGAAGGTTTATAGCTAGTGAAATTTGTAGTGGAAGTAAGAAATCGTGTATTTTTTAATCTGCCAGGCTCGGCGACCCAGAGCTTAATTTTAAACCATTCAGTGTTCCCTTGTTCTGTTCAAGCAATTGCTTCTTGGTCCAGTTATAGATTCCTCATGAGCACAATTAAGTGTTCAGGAATACTTATACTTCGCAATGTTGTCCATAGCTTGTCATGATCCACACAATGGAAAGACTTTGCATGGTCAATAAAGCACAGGTAAACATCTTTCTGGCATTTTCTGCTTTCAGCCAAGATCCATCGGACATCAGCAATGATATCCCTCATTTCATGACCTCTTCTGAATCCAGCTTGAACCTCTGGAAGTTCTCTGTCAATGTATGGTTGCAGCCGTTTCTGTATTACATTTAGAAAAACTTTACTTGCATGTAATATCAAAGATATTGTCCGATAATATCCGCATTCCATTGGGTCACCTTTCTTTGGAATGGGCACAAATTCAGATCTCTTCCAATCAGCCAGCCAGATAGTTGTCTTCCAAATTTCTTGGCATAGATGAGTGAGTGCCTCCTGTACCACTTCATTTTCTTGAAAGATTTCAATTTTTTGATGAATCAATAAATACCACTGTAGTTGTTGTAGTTAGGTATCATCAAGTTAGGTACCATCAAGTTGGTTCCAATCATTGGGTAAATGCTGCCCTTTTGATCTCAAATGGTAGATTATTCTATGATGACGATGATGATGGCAGTGGTGATGGTAGGAATTTCATTTAGCATTATGCACCAGACATATTCTGTAGGTTCCAACTCATTGTGTCTCTCTATATAAGCATAAACTAAAATGATGCCCAGTCTCCAATGCCGTCCTCACAATCATTGCTAGGTTTGAGCCCATTGTTGCAGCTACTATATCAATCCATTTGTTGAGGATCTTCCTCTTTTTTGTTGACCTTCTACTTTACCAAGCATGATACCTTCCTCCAGGGACTGATCTCTCCTTATAACATGTTTAAAGTGAGACAAACTCTCACCATTCTCACTTTTGTTGAGTATTCTGATTGTACTTTTTTATTATTATTGTGAATTGGGTAAATGTTTACAGTCCAAATTCATTTTGCATCAACAGTTCATATATTTTGTTCCGTGTCATTGATTGCCATTGTAACATTCCTTATTCCACTTCCTCATTGTGTTTTCTATTTCCAGTCCTTCTTTCCTAACCCTTCTGAACTTTGTCCTTGGGTAAATGCTGCTCTTTTGATCTCAAATGGTTGATTATTCTATGGTGTGTGTACCTCACTAGTGAAGTTGTTTCCTCTATAGGCCTATCTATTATTTGACTGTGGCACTCTGCGTTAGTGTGATGAAGAGCAAAGTCAGTTTGAACCACAAGGCCAGTGGTTCAAGCTCACCAGCTGCTTCTCAGAAACCCTATACAGGGTCACTATGGGTAAGAACCAACTCGATGGCACTGAACAACAACAACAACAAAGTTGTTTGACTACAAATTAAGCCATGAGGATGAGTTCAGTTCCATTCCACATCTGACAGATAGCAGGGGCCATAGTCTAAGAAGTTTCAACAATCTCATTCAGACCAGTAAGCCTCATCCTTTTTTCTTTTCTTTTTATGATTTTGAGTTATGCTCCACATTTTTCTTCCACTCTTTCCAGGACCTTCTAATGTGATATCTTTCAGGTAGTGGTAGAGAGGTCTCTGGTCTCAGCGTTTTAGAGACTGATGTTCACATGGTGCATTAGCCCATTGGATTAGTTATTTCCATTCATCATCTGTTTTCTTCATTCTTCTTTCCTCCTGACTGAAAGAGATCAATAGTTGCAACTTTGGTGACCACAAGTTTTTAAGATCCCAGGTACTACTTACCAAAGTAGAATGTAGAACATTTGTTTTGTGGACTAGGTTATACCAATTAACCTTCATATCCCCCAAGACTGTTCCACAGGTTCTTCAATAGATGATTTTTCAGAAGTAAATCACCAGGACTTACTTCTGAGGTACCTCCGGGTAGACTCAGCTTCCTACCTTTTTTGTGTTAACCATTGTTACCTCCCAGGGACTCAGAGGTAGATAGACAGAGTTATAAATGTGATGCTTCAATTGAATATGAATAATAAGATGTGTGCATAAGGTGCTAAGGGAATAAGAAGCAAGCCAGATAAAAAAGATACTTTGGTGGGATGAAAAGTTAAGAGAGAAATTAAACAAATACTTGTTTCTTTATCAATACTTGGAAAGAATCGAAGTGTGAGGCTTATTTAGTTTTAAATCAAGAAAGCAAAGGAAATGTTTTACCACCTTAGTCAATAGCTGAGTATTCTGGGCTCCTTGTGGTTCAAATCAACCTTGTGGTCCAATGCTTATCCTACCAATCAATGCCTAACTTACTCCCTTATTTCGACCCAAAGCCATCCAAAATTAGATGAATTTACACTAAATTTCCATTTTTTCCTAAAGCATCGGTTAGCTAAAATTCATATCAAGATGGATTAAAAATGAAATGTGTATGTCACTGCCTATAATTCTAGTTATTGAAGGAGGTGGTGTGGGGAGTAAGGAAGAACGGCATCCTTTCATTGTATTAACCGAAGAATTCAATGACACCATCAGCTGAGACGTTACAAGTCTACAAAAAAATGGTTCCTTAAGGAAATCTCTTTACTTCAGTTATAAAACTGTCTTTAGACAACTAAATAGTTGTTTAGATAAGTTTCATTTCCTCATTTTTTTCCCCTCTTAAAAAACAAAATGTTTTGTTTTGTTTTTCAAAAAAGGAAAAACAAACCTGAGACTATGAAAGAGGAAAGTAACAGAAAGTCCCACTGTTGTTTTGTTTTTAAATAGGACTACTGAGGAAGAAGCTCTGGTAGCGTAGTGGTTACGAATCGGGCTGCGAACCGTAAGGTCAGCAGTTCGAAACTACCAGCGGTTCCGCGGGAGAAAGATGAGGCGTTCTGCTCCCGTAAAGATTTACAGCCT
>NW_006408647.1:5374381-5376971 GCF_000296735.1 Chrysochloris asiatica
TCCCATAAAGATTTACAGCCTCAGAAACCCTGTACAGGGTCGCTATGAGTCGGAACCGACTCCACAGCACATAACAACAACAACAACAACAACTGAGGATTTGAGTAAAAAAGGTACTTGGGGAAGGTGGGAAGATGAGGGAGTGGGAAGAAAGTTAGTGTCCTAGAGCTAGTAGAGAGCTCTAACTCTCTTTTTCCCCAACAACAAGTAGCCAACACTTTGACCTTGTAGGGGTATTTCAGAGATCACACGTTAAAAAAAAAATTGCAATAAAGCCATGTGGAGCTATAGAAGGAAATCAAAGGCGAGCGCATGACTTTCTGTGGCTTGCAGAAGAAAAGATAAAGGAAGCAAAAAGACAAAATGAGCTACACCAGAGAGTTAGAAAAAAATAATAATGCTTTTACAAGTCTATCAAAGGAACTAAAACCACCAAAGGGAAGTGTTCCACTAAATAAAGGAGGAAAAGATGAAATGAAAATCCAAACATTAAAATGCTTAACAAACCACACTGCAAACTGAAAGCGCTCAAGCTCATTAGAAAGTCTAACACACAGTGTATTTTCCCCTTAATTATCAAGATATCAAGGTTGACCATCAGGGAATCAAATTCAACATGATTAAATTCTGCTCATTCATTGTTTTCCTCTGACTAGAGGCTGATTTGGAGCTGAGTTAGCTTCAGAAAATTACTTCATATTGTGGACACTGGTGGTCTGGTCATGAGAAGTAATACCCCAAAAGCACTAAACTTTATTCCCATTCCTTCCACATGTTACTTCCCCACCCCACCCTCTCCAAAGTCCCCAACATAAACATACATCCCAATCCTGATTATCCTAGGGCCATTCCTTTTCCTTTAATGTAACAACTGTTTATTGAGCACCTGAGTCCCTAGCTGGTACAAACAGCACATTTTACTAACTGAAAAATTGGAGATTTAAGTCAGAGAAAAGTTGGAAGAAAGACGTGCTGATCTACTTCTGAAAAATCAGCCATCAAAACTCTACGGAGCACAGTTCTACTCTGACACACATGAAGTCACCATAAGTCATAATGAACTTGACATCAGTTCTAGCACTGACATAGTGCTAGTACTGATCACCTACACAATAATTGAGTGTTATTAACCCAACAAAAATGACCCAAACAAACACGATATCTGCATAACATGGAAGCACATGGAAAATAGAGACATTAATCAGATAATTACACAAAGGTTTCATCACACATTGTGGCAAATGTTAGAGGAGCACTGTGAAAAAGTACAGCACGGGACTCAGTCTAGGCTGATGGGCCAGGGAACACTTCCCTGAGCTTAGAACCAAAGGACCAGCTTTAAAAGCTGAATTTCAAGATGGGTCTGAGACTTGCAAAATTCTTCCAAGTAGTGGAAATAGCCATTGCATCCTGAGGCCAGAGGGAATGGAGTGCACCTGAGGGCAGCAAGAAAATCGGAGTGACTAGAGTGAAGACGGCAAGAAGGAAAGTGAATTGAATTCTGATATCAGAGAATTGAAACTCTTCTAAGGAATTGTTTTTACCCCAGAAACAGTCAGAAAGGGAGTTAAAGCAGTTGGGTTATTTGACATACCAGATTTTTAAAAATCTATTTTGTTAGGTGATATCAGGTCCAGCAACATACTTTGCAAGGGGTCAATGCTAAATAAAATTGGGGGCACCTTGTTAAAAACTTATTTAAAATTTCCTAAAGGCGACAGTAGAGTATTAAATCAAGCAAGGCCCTTGGGCTCCTGGATGGAGCAGTCTCTGTGTTCCTGGGGTCATTTTGGTCATGGTGAGTCAGGTCAGCTCTGTGGTAGGTCCCAGAGTTTGGTTCAGCCCTTTCTGAGCTCAACAAGAAAGCCATAATAATATTCCTTATGCAGTTTTAAATGTCATGCAAGGGTTCTGATCTTCAAATTATTTAAACTAACCAATGTAGAAGAAAAGTTTAGTTGACTTTTTTTCAGAAAAAAAAAAAAACTGGTATGAAAACATCAATAAAGCTGAATGTGGGTAACCTAGCGTCAAGGTTTTTATACTGCTTGCAAGAACATATGAGGTATCAGGACCAGAGCCAGGACTAGGGTGAGGCAAAAGTGGATCCCAGAGTGTGAAATTTATGGAGACACTTATTCTCAAGGTTGTGCAAGTGCAGCGTCAGCACATGAAAGTGAGTGCCTCCTTAAATTTTGCCTTATCATAGTCCTTGCTCCACTTGGCATTAATATGAGTTTTGTGAGTCAAATAGCCAGCAAGTTAACCCTTGATTAGGACTATATGAAGACCTAAATACTAGAACAGCCCTTTTTTGTTGTTGTTAAGTTTTTATTGTGAATTAAGTGAAAGTTTACATGGGAGAACATTGGTTTTGCACTCATTGTTATCATTGCAATGATTACAATCCTCTCTGTGATTGTATTTGCTTCTATATCTCTGTTTTTGTTTTTGTTTTTTGGGGGAATGTACACAAAAACACTCAGGAATAGATAATCATTTAAACAACCAAAGGGTACATTCTGCAAGCCTGCCTCCTGGTTGCCAGCACACAACCTTTCTCTTTCCATGAGTCTAGAGTCCTCAGCTG
>NW_006408647.1:5377071-5396451 GCF_000296735.1 Chrysochloris asiatica
TGTAATGCATTATGGAACCCAGCTGAGCAGAGGGCAGTGGGAGGGATGGTTACGGTCACATTGTTTTTAAATGTTTTATTGTGAATTACGTGATAGTTTACATGGGAGAACATTAGCTTTACATTCATCCTATCATATATCATTTCATTGCCATGATTATAATCCCCTCCATGCATCATCAAACAACCAAAGGGTATACCCGCAAGCCTGCCCCTCAGTTATCAGCACACAGCTCCTCTCCCTCTCTGGGTCTAGAGTCCCCAGCTGCTCCATCTCTCCACGTCATCATATCTGCCTCCATCTCTGGCATCACTACTTCTCTGGGTAGGGTCTCACACTTCACTCTTCTAACTTGATGGTCCCAGATACCTCAGCTCCTGGACTGCAAAGTCAACCACTCCCCTCCTTTTGCTACAAAACATCTACCTTTACATTTCTAACCCTCACAGTCAGTTCTGATAGCAATTATTCTCTACTGTACCACAAAATTCCTGTCCCCATCTCCTTTCATCAGCTCAGCCCAGACAGATTGGATACTACTCAGTGAAGATTCTACCTTCCTCCACACCCTCTGAATCTAGGCTCCCTCTTGAAAGCTTATAAGCCAGTCACTTCTTGCCTCTGTAACCCCCACATTTGGGTAGCCAATGTTCAAGTTGCCCATCCTGTCTACTCTGTGTACTGAGGGGCTGGGAATGACCCTCGCTGTAAAGATTTGTTCCCTCTTTTGAGCTACTGAATTCATAGGTGTAGGTCAAGTTCATCAAATTGTATCAAATTACTTTTTTTTTTTTTTTTTAACCTCTTCTTTCTTCTTCTAGTTGAGTTCTGATCATACAGCCATTAAAGCCAGGTCAAGTGAGTATTATCTGCAAGTGTGGGTGTTCTTGTGCATATGCCCTCTCAACTTATCAACTGGATGCTTCACTTTCCACTCTAGTCCTCTGTGGCTATGTCACTGACTCTAGACCTAGGAGGCCCCAGAGAAGAGGCCATTTTTGTGTTAGAAATGATTTCTAGAATTCAGCGACATTCAACAGTCCCTTTGGAGTTGTTCTTTTGCCAGTTTTGGACAAAGAAGCTTAAGCCAGGTAAAAATCTAAGTGTTTTCATGGGTATCTTTGGTGTGTTACACTTTGCGTACTGGTTCTGGAACTTTAGTGGTTCCTCCTTCCTCCCCTCCCTTTCTTATCATCTTCTTCCCTCCCTTCCCTTCTTTGCCTTGTTTTCCTTCCTTCTGGATTTCCTTCCTTTCTGAATTTCAACCATGTGTACAGTCAAAACACTAAACACAGGAATTCTCAGTTTCTATACAGGAAATCCAAGTTTGATTCCAAACCAATACACCACACTACCACCTGTCTATCAGTGGGGGCTTGCGTGCTGGTGAACAGATTTCAGTAGCACTACCTAAGATGAACTCAGGAAAAAGATGAGACTTTCTGTTCCCTTACAGGTTGAAACACTATCAGACTGCCAAGTCGTTTGAACTGGAAGGTTGGTGGTTCAAGCTCACAAGATGCTCCTTGGAAACCCTATATAGGGTCGCAATGGGTCAGAATTGACTTGACAGCACTTAACAACAACAATAACATGAGGCAGAACTAAGGAGCTCTGGTAGTGTAGTGGTTATGAATCGTGCTGTGAACCTCAAGGTCAGCAGTTCAAAACTATCTGCTGTTTTGCTGAAGAAAGATGAGGTTTCTGCTTCCGTAAAGATTTACAGCCTCAGAAACCTGTGCAGGGTCACTATGAGTCACAACTGACTCCACGGCACATAACCACCACCACCACCATGAGGCAGAACTAACTCGATGACAGCACAAAACAACAGCAACTATCTAGGATGGATGAAGAAGAAAGACATGGTGATCTGCTTTAAAAACTCAGCTGTTGAAAACTAAATCAGGGTAGATGGTGCAGGACCATGGATGGACTCAATGGCAGCTAACAATACCATACAGGCTCTAGCCAGGTAGCCACTCATTTTATCTGCCTCGTTGAGGAATTCAGATAATAAATTGTTAATGTGAAAATGACTTCACCTGTGTTATCCAAGCTTTAGTTCATCAGAGATGTATTTATTTCAATCAAATCTCAGCAACATACAAAAACAAAACAACAACAATAAATAACCCACTGCTATAGAGTAGATTCTGACTCATACCGACCTGACTGGACAGAGTAGAACTGCTCCTCAGGCTTTCTAAGATCGTAAATATTTATGTGAGAAGACAGCCTCATCTATTTTCCTTGGAGTGATGAGACGGTTTGAACCACTGACTTTGTGATTAGCTGCTCGACAGCTAACCCACAGTGTCACCAGGCTTCTTCAACAACATATTATTTTATGTGAAGAGAAGTGAAATAGTTGTGAAGAGAACTGAACAGTAATACTGCTGATCCTATTTTCCCTTTTCTTTTTATTTTCCCTGCGTCTCAGCACTCCAATTCTCCTACCTTCCTTCTACTTCCTCTTCATCTCTTTATGTAGCTTTTCCATGTCCACTGATCATTAAAAAGCAAAGACGCTCTATGCAAGCCACATCAGAAGCCTGGCCGAACAAGCAGATAACAGTTTCCCAAAGTGCAGACTGTCTTCAGAAGGTAGTTTGACCCACGAACCCTTTTCTAATTTTGTATTTCTCTTGTCTATTGCTCTGTCTGGATTTTTGCTTCCCTTCTGCATGGAAAAGTGCAATTATTTCACAGCAAATGATTTTCCTGTTAGAGGATGGAAAGGCCGTTATTAATTTGTCCTCACGTTAATATACTTCATTTCCTTTCATCTTTATTACCCATCTATATCTTCCTCAGAGGTCTTGTTTACATAAAACAGGACTCTTGGATTCAGAAAGAGCTTAATGAGTCTCAGTATAACCACTACAGAGCAAACACGGCACACTCACCCTTTATAATTATGAATCATTTGACAGTATTAACAAACGTCTTCAGCAATTGGTGCCAGGCAGCTTCTTTCTAGATTTTTTATTACTATAAAGATCAGCCATAAACTCAATTATTAGCTTGGTCTATGACATTCTGGCATTGAGCTTTAACAGTAGGGGTAGATATCTGCAATTGTTCTGATTACAGGCTTAAACAATCTGACTTTTCTTAACTTCAAGTTTTTCTTCTCACTCCTTTCTTCCCTTTTGTTGTCTCATGCCTTCTCCCCTCTGTCTTTCCTTTCTTCCTTCCTCCTTTTCTTCTAAGTTTCAATCACTCATACAGTCTGAGCACTAGCACAGAAAAATAAGCCGTCAGTGTCATTGGGCCCTCAATTTTACTCACAACAGTGTTTCCTCACCAAAGGAACTCTGGTTCAGCAAGATGAATCTCAGAACCAGAGGAGTTCACCAGTGTGTTTTCCTTTAACTGAGATTGCACCATGAACAAAGAGGTGGGAGCAAGTTGTTAGTTTCAACAAATAGCTATGGCGCACCTACAATGCACTAAAGCCTTTGGTAAAGAACAAGGTCCCAGGAATTGGTGGAACACTAATTGAAATCTTTCAACAAACTGATGTGGTACTGGAGGCACTCACTCATCTATTCCAAGAAATTTGGAAGACATCAACCTGACCAACTGATTGTGAACATTACAAAGAGTGGTGAATCAGTGGAATGTGGAAATCATCAAACAATATCATTAATATCCCATGCAAGTAAAATTTTCTTAAAAATATTTCAAAAATGGCTGCAACAATCATTGACAGGGAATTGCCACAGGATCAAGCCGGATTCAGATGAGGGCATGGAACAAGGAATATCATTACTCATGTCAGATGGATCTTGGCTGAAAAAAGAGAATCCAGAAAGATGTCTACTTGTGCATGATTGACTAGGCAAAGAATTTTGACTGTGAGGATCATGACAAAATCATAACATTGCAAAGAATGAGTATTCCAGAACATTTAATTGTGCTTTCCAGAAACCTGTAAATAGACCAAAAGGGAATTGTTCAAAAAGTACAAATGGATACGGAATGGTTTAAAATCAGAACAGGTGTGTGCCAGGGTTGCATTCTTTCACAATACTTATTCAAACTGCATGCAGAGCAAATAATTCCCAAAACTGGATTATATGATAAAGAACATGGCATCAGGTTTAGAGGAAGACTCATTAACAGCCTGCAATGGGCAGATGATATAACCTTGCTTGCTGAAAGTGAAGAGGACTTAAAATATTTATTGATGATGATCAAAGACAACAGCCTTCAGTAATGGTTGTACCTCAATGTAAAGAAAACAAAACTCCTCACCACTGGGCCAATAAATAATATCATGATAAATAGAGAAATGATTGAAGTTGTCAAAGACTTTATTTTTCTTGAAACACTCATGGAAACAGCAGTCAAGAAATCAAATTACATATTTCACTAGGCAAATCTGCTGCATAAGACCTCTTTAAGACAAGAGCAAAGATGCAGTTTGAGGCCTAAGGTGGACCTGACCCAAGCCTGGAATTTTCAATAACTTCATATGCAAGTGAAAGTTGGACAATGAATAAAGAAGACCATAGGAGAACTGATGCATTTGAACTATGGTATAGGAAAAAATATTAAAGTACCATGGATTGCTAGAAAAACAAACAAATCTATAAGAAGCACAGCCAGAATGTCCTTTAGAAGTCAGGATGGTGAGACTTCATCTCTCATACTTCAGACATGTTACCAGAAGGGGCCAGTCCCTAGAGAAGGACATAATATTTGGTAAAGTAGTTTTAAATTCTGTCAAGTCAGATCCAACTCATAGTGACCCTAAATAGGGTTTTTGAGGAGTGGCTAATGAATTTGAACTATCAACCTTGCAGTTCAAAATGACCTTGCAATCCAGTGCATTATCTCACAGTGCCTCACCAGGCCTCCTTGATAATGCTGGGGGTCAGAGAAAAAAAAGGAAGAGCTAATCAAAGAGACGGGTTATCACAGGGGCAGAAACAATGGATTCAAGCATAACAACAATTGTGAGGATGGCACAGGACAGGGCAATGTTTCGTTCTGTTGTGCATAAAGTTGCTATGAGTTGGCATCTTAAAAGAACTTGACATTGTTTAAAGTGCAGATGAAAACTTACCAAGAGGGCAGTTGATTCCGTCTTGGTGGAATAAGAAAGCCTTTGGAGTGCAGGAGATATTTGATCTCAGATATTTTGCTAAATAGAAGTGGAAGAAGGACATGCCACATAGAAGTTCTGAGATGATAGACACAAACAAGGAAATGTGAACGTGAACCAGGATTTGGAGATGGCTGCTGCAACCTACTTGGACTGGATTATAGGGTTTTCAAGAAGGCATGACTGGACTGGAAGAAGAAAATGGGGGTGAGAATGGCAGGCTTGTGAAATGCCTTGTGTATGTACAGTAGTGAGTTGCTCAGAATCAAGGCTGATTTCCCTTCATCTTTGTGAATTGTGAGCACAGTTTATGGAGAAATCCACAAAGGGACAATGCAGAATAACCCATTTTGCACACAAACCTTTTATAATACCTTGAGCAAGGTATTAGAGTGGAATTTAAAAATGTGATCCAAAATGTGGTCCCTGCCCTTAAGGGGCTCATGATCCACTTGGGAAATTTGAGGTGGTACTGTGGGACAAAGCACTGGACCACAAGGTCAGGCTGAACCACAAAGTTGGCAGTTCAAACTCACCAGCCGCTGTACAGGGTTGCTATGAGTTGGAACTGACTCGACAGTACTTGACAACAATAACCTATAACTGCAATTAGAGAAAAATGAGGCAAAGGAGTGACAAGAAATACATCCAGAAAACACATGGGTGAGATCAATGAGTACCATCTGAAAAAGGTGTCAAGAAGGGCTGATCAGTGGAGAATGTGTGTCAGGAGGTACATGGAATGGCAGAAAACAAGGGCAAGAGAATCCAAGGCAGAAGGAATAACAGCAAACCATAAGGATGTGAGAGGTCAGCTTGTATTTAGGGAAAGTATAATGTACAGGGTTTAACTTCAAGGTAGCACATAATGACAAGTAGACGGACTGGAAAAAATTTAAAGGAGACCTTGACTGCCTAGGCTTTATCCAGTAGAAAACAGAGATTTTTAAAAGTTCTTTAGCATTGATATTATATCAAAGGCATAGTGTAGGCAAATAGATTCATCTTTAAAACCTTCATTAGGTAATGGCTGCCAGGAATATTGTCTGGAGGAGGATTCTGGGCTCAGTGGGAAATAAATGAATTAATTTATCCATTTAGTTATCTGTCTTCACTAGCCTGAAGAGTACTTCTATTTAAATAGTAGAGAGCCTCTGGGAAAAACAATGATTTAATTGTCCTTGGGCATATCCCCCTTTCACTCACCTCAATAAGATCTCAGGAATAGTGGAGTAATATTCATCAGAGACTTTTATAAGAAAGCAATCCTACTATAATCAACTCCACAGAGAACTGAGACATCATTAGTTAATAATACTGGCCAAGTCCTTTGAAGTTCAAAAGTACCATAAGCACACTACAAATTATTACTAGTAACCAACGAAGCAGAAGCAGTTTTCCAGCACTCAACATAAAAAGCCAACTAGTAGGTTTGAAGATTCCATAGGCGGCACTCCCTCCTTCTCACTCACCACAACTCCCAAACTTGCTTCAGTGAATGTCAAGGGAAACCTTGCTCTTACTGAATATCAAAGGGCACAGATTGACTCTAGAAGACATTGGAATCTCTTGCCAAAAACACAAAGAGAAAATCAATGCAGCTCAGCTGGGAAACCTGAGAAGTAGGACAATGGCACAGAGCAGCAGTCTCTGAGATCAGAAATTGGACAAACTATATTCTAGGGTCTAAACTAAGTGTCATTAACCAGGAATCTGTAAAATCACCATTCCTTTCCCATACACAGATTCCATGGATGGAATCTGTGAGCTTGGTTGAGAAATAATTTGTCTCATTATTTTCAATGATTTCTAACTGCAATTTAGCATTTTCTTTCCTTATTGCTATAATTGACAAGTCACAATAGTGTTAGCACCTGTGAGTTTTTTCACCATTAGAAATCACTGTTACTTCATATCATATTAGAGAGGTATAGATACCTTTTTAAAAAACTTATTTTATTGTGAATTGAGTGGCTCACAGAGCACATTATCAGTTTTACATTGAACAAATCATATGTTTTGCTTCATTACATGGTTGCAATGCCCTCTCCATGTACCAACAGTTAACAGCATTTACCTCTGTTCACTTTAACTGTTGGATTGCTCCTGTCTCTCTCACTATCTTTATCTTTTCTCTTCTAACCTCCCTCTTGTCATTTATTATCTGCCCTGTCACCCATGTTAACATGTGTCTACCCTCTATTCTGGAGTCCTGGTATGGCGCTGTGGGTTAATACCTTGGACTGCAAATTCAGTTTGAACTGCAAAGTTGCAGTTCAAGCTCACCAGCCGCTCCTCAGAAACCCTATACAGGGTCGCTATGGGTTGGAACTGACTTGATGGCATTTAACAACAACCCTTTATCCCATGAATAATTTTCCCTTCCCTCCGCCTCTCAGCTTCTTAGCCATCATAAATTGTTTATTTTATCAAGAAAAACTTGTATTTTTTAACTTTTTAAACATTGGTCCCACACACTGCTTGCCCTTCTGTGACTGACTAATTTCACATAGCATAATGTCCTCCAGGTTCAACCATGTTGTGAAGTGTTTCACAGATTCATTATTATTCCTCAATGTTTTGCAGTATTCCACTGTATGTATGTACCAAAGTTTGTTTGACCATTCTTGTGCTTTGGGGCATTTAGGTTATCTCCATCTTTTTGATATATGTCCCTTGTAGACAGTACATTGAAGGATCCTGTTTTCTTATCCATCCTTCTCTTTATGTCTCTTGACTGGTACACTCAATCCATTTACATTCAGTATAATTATCAATAGATATGAATTGATGTCATTTTTCTGTGTGTTTTTGTGGGGGGTTCTTGTGTGGTACTGTTGGATTCTTTGTTTCACACAATCTTCGATGCTGAGTTCATTTTGTCTGAGGGTTCTCTTGTCGTTTTCATTTCTGTTGTGTTAATGTTTATTAAATCTTCCTGATTTTCCTCTTTTTTATTTTGATGTGTAGGTGTATTATTTTTCTTTGAGGTTACCCTATAATTTATTAATTTTTCCCCTGCTTAAAACAGTCTGTTTTGTCTTGGAATCTACTTGACTTCCTTACTATTTGGAAGTTCTGTATCTATACTATTCCCTCGCTTTGCTTTGTAGTTGACTTCATTATACCTTGATATCTCTGGTTCCCTATTTTCAGTTTTGTACGTTTGTTTTACTTTAAATACTTTTATATCTGGATTGATTTCTGGGTATTGTAGTCATGTAAGGTAATCTCAGGTTGTTGTCTACTGTTGTTGGTTCTCAGTCCAAAGAACAGTCTTCAGCATTTTTTTTTTATATATATAAAGTTGGTCTGGTAATTACAAATTCCTTTAATTTCTGTTTTTCAGGAAATGTCCTAATTTCATCAACATCTGTGAAGGACAGTTTTGCTGGTACATGATTCTTGGCTGGCAATCATGTTCTTTCATAGTTTTGTATATGTCATTCCATTACCCCTTGCCTGCATGGTTTCTATTGAGAAATCCGAGCTAAGTCTTATTGATTCTCCTTTCTGTTTTTCCTCTCAGGATTCTTTCCTGAGAAAGTCTTTGAGTTTGGAAAGTTTGATTATGATATGTCTTGGTGATTTTCTTTGGGGATCTTGTTCAGATTCTTGTATGCTTTTCTTCCTGTCTTTTATGATGCTCAGGAGGTTTTCTTCTAACAACTCTTAAACAATTTTTTCTGTGCTTGTCTCTTCCTGTTCTGGAATTATTATCAACTGTAAGTTGTACTTCTTCATGATGTCCCATGTAACTCCTACGTTTTCTTTGGATTTTTTCATTCTTTTTGCTGATTGCTCTTCTAGCATACTAGTATTTAAAGATTTATCTTCAAGCTCACTAATTCAGGCTTCCATTGTTTCACATCTACTCCATTGCCTTTTTAATGAATTGTCCATTTAGTATTAATCTTCTGGATTTCTAATTGTATGCTTTATATTGTTTCAAAATTTGCATTTATTTTGTCTGTTTGTTCTTGTAATGTTTTCTCTAAAGTTTTTATTCTGTTTTCTTGATTTCCTTGATATTTCTATCAATCCTTCAAAGGTACCTAATTATCATTCTTTTGAATTCTTTTTTAGTTAGTTCCATTACCTTTTCTTCCTCAGAAATGTTTTCTGGCTATGCATTTTGGTCATTTGTTTGAGCCATTCTCTCTTGTTTCTGCATGTGAGATAAAATTGTCTGTTGTCTCTAGAACATTATGGGTTGTCATATCTGTAAAAACAAACAATACAGTTGCTGAACCCAGAGGGGAGAAACCTCTAGGGGCTCCTGAAATTCAAGGATCTTATGAGGTGGTTGTGGAAGGGATGTGAAGAGTTCCTGGCCATAGGTGGAGTTCCTATTGATCTTGGTATTATTTATGTTGCAGGCAATCAATCCAGAAGTAGTTTTTTGGGACCCTTGATGGAGCTGGTTTCAGTGTTTCAGGGAAGCTGGGGGCAGCATGATTGGTTAAATGCTGGTCTGGTGGCTCTTCAGTTTTTGTAGGTCTGGAGTCGAGCTCACCTGAATCCAGGCACCAAAGTGGCACAGCTGGTTCCTTCCTCACACTTGTGTGGCTCCCAGCCATTGGCACTGAACTTCTGGAGAGCAGGGTCTGCACCACCGGTGGTGGATGAGGGTGGGAGCTGACCTAACTTCTGGTCCACAGGGGAGCATGGGGGGAAAAAAAGAAACTGCACCTTTTCTATCACCTATGAGAATCTGCTCTGCCAGGCCTCCCTCCACGCCAAAGCATGACGCCCGTCTCCAGGGACTAGACCCTTCTGATAGCATGCCCAGCGTACATGAGACAAAGTCTTGGCATTCTCACTTCTACAGAGCATTCTGGCTGTACATCTTCTAAGACAGATTATTTGATCTTCTAGTTGTCCGTAGTATAGTCAACATTCTTCACCAATGCTGAAATTCTTCTGCCTTCCTTATTCATGCTTTGCATCCACATGAGACAATTGAAAGTGTCATGAATTAGGTCATGCACACCTTAGTTCTCAAGAGGACATCTTTGCTTTTTAACAATTAAAAAAAAAAAAAAAAGTTTTTTACAACAGATTTATCCAATGCAATATATCATTTGATTTTTGACTACTGCTTCCATAGACTCTGGAGCCAAGTAAAATTAAATTTGTGGCAACTTCAGTATTTTCTACTTTTGTCATGATGTCACTTATGGGTCCAGTTTTGAGGGTTTTTTTTGGGTTTTTTTTAATGTTTAGTCCCCACTGAAGGCTGTTGTCTTTGATCTTCATCTTCACTTCAAGTCCTCCACTTTCAGCAAGCAAAATTACATCATCTGTAAATCACAGGTTGTTAAAGAACCTTTCTGCATTCCTTTTTCATATAGTCCAGCTTCTTGAATTATTTGCTGAGCATACAGATTGAATTAGTGAAAGGATACATTTCTAACACATAGCTTTTGTGATTTTAAACAATGCACTATCTCCTTGTCTGCTTGAACAATTGCATCTTGATCTATATATAGGTTTCACATGAACATAATGATATGTTCTTGAATTCCTGTTCTTTTGAAATGTTGTCCATAATTTATTATGATCTGCACAGTTTAATGTCTTTGAGTAGTCAATAAGATATAGGCAAGCATCTTTCAGATATTCTCGGCTTTCAGCCATGATCCATCTGACTTCAGCAGTGATGTCCCTGATTCCATGCCCTTTTCTGTCAATGTACTGGTGCAACCATTTTAAAATTATCTTTAGCATAATTTTACCTGTACATGCTATCAATTATCTTGTTTGATAATATCCACATTTTGCTGGAACACCTTTCTTTAGATTGGGTATAAATATGAATTTCTTCTACTTGTTTGACCAGGTAAATGTCTTCCAAGTTTCTTGTCATAGACAAGTAAGCAATTACAGCATTGCATCTGTTTGCTCAGATATCTCCGTTCCTATTACATAAATTCTTGGAGCCTTTTTTTTAGCCAATGCCTTCAGTGCTACTTGGACTTCTTTCTTTAGTACCATTGGTTCTTGATCATATGCTAGCTCCTGAAATGATTGTTGTTGTTGTTGTTGTTGTTAAGTGCCATCGAGTCGGTTCCGACCCATAGCGACCCTGTACAGGGTTTCCAAGGGTGTAAATCTTTACGGGAGTAGAAAGCCTCATCTTTCTCCCGCGGAGCGGCTGGTAGTTTCGAACTGCTGACCTTAAGGTTCGCAGCCCGATTCGTAACCACTACGCTACCAGAGCTCCCTGAGTGTTGACCAATTCTTTTTGGTACAGTGACTCTGCCTATTCCTTTCATCTTCTTTTGATGCTTTCTACAACATTCATTTTTTTGCCCATAGAATCTTTCAATATTATAATCTAAGGCTTAAATCTTTTCTTCAGTCTTTTGGCTTGAGAAATATCTTTCCCTTCTGGTTTTCCAACTTCAAATATTTGAAATTTCAATATAATATTTTGCTTTCTCTTCTTGAATCACCATTTGAAATCTATGTTCAGCTTTCTTCTTTATTATTTGTTACATTTATTTGCTTCAGCTAGTCTATGTTGAAGAGCAAGTTACTAGTACACACTTTGGTTCTGTCTTTCTTTCTTGTCTTTATAATGATCTTTCACTTTCTTCATATTTGAAGTCCTTGATGTCATCCAACAATTTATTTGGTCTGCAGCAATTAGCTTAATGTGTCAAATCTGTTTGTGAGATATTCTCTAAATTTAAGTCAGAGATACTCAAGTTTGTACTTTAACTCTCATGGGCTTATTTTAATTTTCTTCAACTTCAGTGCGAAGTTGCATATGAGCAGTTGATAGTCTATTCTACAGTTCTGACTGATGATATTGAGCTTCTCTCTAGTCTTTTTCCATAGATATAGTCAATTTGATTTCTGTATCTTCCATTAGGTGAGGTCCACATGTATAATTGCCATTTATGTTGTTGAAAAAATTATTTGCAATGAATAAGTCATTGGTCTTGCAAAATTCTATCATGTGATCTCCTGAGTCTATCACACAGGCCTTATTTTTCATCTATAGAATCTTCTTCTTTGTTTCCAACTTTTGTATTCCAACCACCAGTAATTATCAATGCATCTTGACTACATGTTTGATCATTTCCAACTGCAGAAGTTGATACAAAAATCTTTAATTTCTTCATCTTTGGCACTAGTGTTAGATGCACACATTTGAATAGTAGATGGGTCTTTCTTGTAGACATATGGATATGTCCTATCACAGACAGCATTGTATTTCAGGATAGATCTTGATTTTTTTTTTTTTTTTTTTTTTGGAGGATGATGAATGGGAAGCTCTTCATTGTGTTCTTCGTTATGTCATTCCTGGCATAGTAGACAACATGATTGTTTGGATTCAAAATGACCAATACCAGTCCATTTGAGGTAATTAGTGCCTAGGATATTGATCTTCAAGTGTTCCATTTCATTTTAGACAACTTCCAATTTTCCTCAATTTATACTTCATACATTCTAAATTAATGAATCTTTGCTGTTGTTTCTTCTAATTCTCAGTCATGCCATCAGCAAAGGAAAGTCCTGATAACTTTACTCCATCTACATCATTATGGTCAACTCTACTTTGAGGAGGCAGCTCTTCTTCAGTTGTATTTTGAATGCCTTCCCACTGGAGAGGCTCATCTTCCAGCATTTTATCAAACTGTGTTCCAATGATATGCATAAGGTCTTCACTGGCTAATTTTTTAAAAAAATAAATCTCCAAGTCTTCTTCCCAGTATGTCCTAACCTAGAAGCTCCACTGAAACCTATCTACAATGGGTGATCCTATTAATATTTGAATTATCAGTAGCATAGCTTCCAGCATCACACAATACACAAGCCACCACAATAGATCCAACTGACAGACAAGAGGTAGTCTTTGGATCTAGCATTCACTATCTCATATAATAACTGTTTAGTAATAATGAATAAAGGCAGTCTGGTAGCATAGTGGCTACGAATCGGGCTGCGAACCTCAAGGTCAGTAGTTCGAAACTACCAGCTGCTTCATGGGAGAAAGATGAGGCTTTCTGCTCCCGTAAAGATTTACAGCCTCGGAAACCCTGTTCAGGGTCTCTATGGGTTGGAACCAACTCGACAGCACTTAACAACAACAACAATAATGAATAAGATGTATTAAGTACTCACCATGTGCCAGCCACTTTTTTAAAATCATCATAAAACCAAAACAGTTGACAGTGAGTCAATTCTGACCCATAGTGACCTCACACATAATGGTGGTTTATTAAATGCTTACTACATACTTCATTTTATTAGGACTTTGAAAGTTTTATCTGATCTTCACAATAATCCTAATAATATTAGAATCAACCCCAGATCACAAATGAGGAATCTGAGATCCAAAAGTATCATGTAGTATTTCAAAGATAACATAAACTTGACCAGCTTAACTATAAACCCTGTATCAAAATCTGAAACTTGAACATTTACTGGGTATTTAATGACATTAAAGAATTATTGCTATCTGTTTTTTTAGATGTGACAGTTGGGTTATAGTTATCTTAAAAACAAGTCCTTACCTTTTAGTGACACAATCAGAAATATTTACTGGTGAATAAAGCAAATAAATAACTGAGATCCAAAGCATTAAATCATATCAGGTTCAATGTATTCCATTAGCACAAATCCTCAGGATCATTGTAGATTATGAAGAACCAAGCCAGTGGCCAAAGGTTCTCCATTAACAAGCTTTATAAACTTGATGAATCATATCACTCCCTCCTATACATGAATGAGCTACACAGGATGCTTTGTAATGCCCTAGTTAGCTCTATAATTCTCAAGTAAGATAACAGTTACTTATCTCTGTCTTCAGAGATACTTCCATCATTCTTGATGGTTCTTGAATAGAGTACCTGTCTATAATCCAACTCGCCTAGATTTAGACATAATATTCATCAAGAATTTTTTTTTTTCTATGACAAAAGCCTTACTATTTAAACTTCTTAGTTTGGATATCTTTGTTTGTTTAGCAGTGAAACCATTTCTTCAAAGGAAATACTTGACAGATGCCTAATTTATCAGACTTTTAAAGAGAGTTGCTCTGGCTTAAATAAAAGCTGGGAAACCCCCAAAACAGCACCCATAAACACTTACTCATTTATAGCATCCAAAAACTGTTTGAATCATTTACATCACTAAACTCATTGAATTCTCATGTCATTCAAATCTAAGATGAGGAAACTGGAGCACAGATAGATTAAGAAATGTGTCTAGCATCATAAATATAGAAAATCAGCTGGGATACAAACATGCTTCTAGAACCTATGTTATTAGTTGCTCTGCTGTGTCACTCTCAGTGTGGTTACACACTTGTCTTCCAATAAGCTATGGACTGTTTGGAGAAAGGACAATTCATTTATATTTGTATTTATAGTGTCTCATCTAAAAAGAGTCCTGGTGGCTCATTAGTTAAGCACTCAGCTGTTAATCAGAAGGTCAGCACTTCAAACGCACCAGCCACTCTTTGAGATATAGATGAGGCAGTCTGTTTTGTAAGGATTCACAGTCATGGAAACCCTATGGAGTGGTTCTATTCCCTCCTAAAAGGTATCTGTGAGTCAGAATCAACTAAATGGTAATGAGTTTGGAGATTTGGGGGGGGGGGTGCTTTTTTAATATCACACGTAAGTAAAATTTTGCTGTCGATAATTCAAAAACTGTTGCAGTGCCTTGACAGAGAGCTACCAGAAATGTAAGGTAGATTCTGAAGACAATATGGATCTAGGGATATCATGGTTGATATCAGATAGATCTTGGGTGAAAACAGAGAATGCCAGAGATATGTTTACTTGTGTTTTATAGACTATATCAAGGCAAGTGATTGTGTGGATCATAACAAACTATGGATAACATTTTAAAGAATAAAAATTCCAAAACACTTCATTGTGCTCCTGAGGAACCTGCACATAAACCAAGCGACAGTCATTTGAGCAGAACAAGGGGCTACTGAGTGACTTAAAATCAGGAAAGGTGTGTATTAGGTTATATCCTTTCACCATACTTATTCAAATAGCCACCTATCTATCTAAAATCTCATCTATCAGCTTTTTCATACCACGGTGGCTTATATGTTGCTGTGATTCTGAAAACGATTCCATTGGTATTTTAAATTCCAGCAGGGTCACCATTGTTGAATAGGCTGCAGTGGAGCTTCCAGACTAAGTCAGAATGGAGAAATGGAGAGGCTTTGGAACGGTTAGTCACTGAAAACCATATGAACAGCAGGAGAAATTTGTCTCGTATAATAACAGAAGATGAGACTTTCAGGTTGGAAATCAAATACAACTGAGGATGAGATACTTCCTCAAAGTAGGGTTGACCATAATGACATGACTGGAGCAAAGCTTTCTGGGCCTTCATTTACTGACAGGGCACAACTCAAAATAAGGAGAAGTAACTGCAAACATCATTAATAATCAGAACATGAAATGTATAAAATATAAAATTAAGAAAATTGGAAGTTGTCAAAAATGAAATGGAACACAAAGATTGATATCCTAGGAATTAGTGAGCTAAAATGGACTGGTATTAGCCATTTTGAATCAGACAGTTATATGGTTTACTGTGCCAGGAATGACAAGTTCAAGATGAATGACACCACCAACAACAACAAAAATGTCAAATTCCATCTTGAAGTACAATGCTGTCTGTATTAAGATAATATCCATATGCCTAAAAGCAAGACCAGTTAATATTACTGTCATTCAAATTTATGCACCAACCAATAAAGCAAGTAATGATGAAATGGATTAATTTTACCAAGTTCTTCAGTCTGAAATTGGCCAAACATTCAACCAAGATATATTGATAATTTCTGGTGGTTGGAATGCAAAAGTTGGAAGCAAAGAAGAAGGATCAGTAGTTGGAAAACATGGCCTTGGTGATAGAAATGATGCTGGATGTCCCATGATAGAATTTTGAAAGACCAAGGACTTATTCATTACAAATATCTTTTTTAAACAACATAATGAGCAACCATATACATGAACTTCACCAGATGGAATATATGGAAATCACATATAGACTATACCTGTGAAAAGAGATGATGGAGAAGTTCAATATCATCAGCCAAAACAAGGCCAGAGACAGACTGTGGAACAGACCATCAATCGCTTGCATACAAGCACTGTAGAATAAAGGACTGAACTGCGAGGTCTGTTTGATCTGTAAGGTCAGTGGTTCAAACTCATCAGCTGCTTCTCAGAAACTCTACAGAGTCATCGATGGCACCTAAAACAACAATAACATGAGTCAGCAGCAACTTACTGGCACTTAACAACAACAAAAAATAATTCAGGCTGAAGCTAAAGAAAATTAAAACAAATTCAAGAGAGCAAAACTATGACCTTGAATATCCCACTTGAATTCAAAGTTCATCTTAAGAATAGGGAGTCACAATTGTAAAGGTGAAGAGTCCATCTTAAGAATGGCGATTGTCACAATTGTAAAGGTAGAAGTTGTGTAACAAAACAGGGGAAGTAGTTAATCTTACATTCCAGGAATACAAAACCCTAGGACTATCAAGAGAGAAGAGCATGAGCTAAACATAGGACCCTAACCAGAGAAGCAGTGACATCAGAGATGGAGGCAGAGGTAATGGCATGGAGAGATTGAGCAGCTGAAGACTCTAGACTCATGGAAAGACAAGGGCTATGTGCTGGCGGCAAGGAGGCTGGCTTCTAGAATGTGCCCTTTGGTTGTTTAAATGATTATATATCCCTGTATGTGTGTGTGTTTTAATGTACTTCAAAAACAAAAAAGAGAGAGGGGGTTTTCTTGATAAAAGAAATAATCTATGATGGTTTAGGGGGGAGGAGGAAATGATTCATGTGCTAGAAGGTAGACATGCATTGACATGGGTGAAAGGGCAGGCAATGTACAATCGGAGGGAGATTGGCAGAGAAAAGATGGGGGTGGTGGGAGACATAGGGGGGAATACAGTGGTTAAAGTTAATAGAGGTAAATGCTGTTAACTCTTATTACATGGAGGAATTGAAACCATATAATGAAGTAAAGTGTATGATTTGTTGAAGGTAAAACCAATGATCTGCTTTGTAAACCTTCACTCAAGTTACAATAAAAAGTTTTCAAAAAAACAGAGGACACATTAGACATTAATTACCCAAGACCAGAATAGTTGTGGGATGACATCAAGAACATCATGCAGGAAGACAGCAAAAAGTTCTAAAAAGACAGGAAGTAAAGAAAAGACAAAAATGCAGGTCAGAAGAGATTCTGAAACTTGCACTTGAGCATAGATAAGCTAAAGCTAATGGAAGAAATGAGGAAGTAAAAGTGCTAAGCAGAAAATTTCAAAGGTCAGCTCAAGAAAACAAAGCCAATTAATATAATGAAATGTGCAAAGACCTACAATTAGCAAACCAAAAGAGAAGAACATGCTCAGCATTTCTTAAGCTGAAAAAAACTGAAGAAAAATATTCAAGCCTCAATTTGCCATATTGAAGGATTCTATTGGCAAAATATTGAATGACTTAAAAAGCATCAAAATAAGATGAAAAAAATACACAGTCATAGAACCAAAAAGACATAGTCAATATTCAACCATTTCAAGAGGTAGCATATGAACAAGAACCAATAATACTAAAGGAAAAAGTCCAAGCTTTACTGAAGGCATTTGTTAAAAACAAGGATACAGGAATTTCTGAAATACAAATTGAAAATCTTTCAACTAACTGATGCAGCAGCAGAGGCATTCACTCACCTATGCAAAGAAATTTGTAAGACAGCTACCTGGCTAACTGATTGGAAGAGATCCATAGCTGTGCCCATTCCAAAGAAAGGTGACCCAACAGAAGGCAGAAATCATAAAACAATAACATTAATATTATATGCAAGTAAAATTTTGCTGAAGATAAATAAAAAACTGTTGCAACTGTACATTGACCAGAAATTCAAACTGGATTCAGAAGAGGAATTGAAATGAGGGATATCATTGCTGAGGTCCAATGGATCTTGGCTAAAAGAGAATACCAGGAAAATGTTTACTTGTTCTTTTTTGGCTATGCAAAGGAATTCAACTATGTAAACTATAATAAACTATAGATAATATTTCAAAGAATAGGTATTCCAGAACACTTCTGTGTGCTCATGAGGAATCTGTGCATAGACCAAGAGTTGTTCAGTTGTTCAAACAGAATAAGGGGAAACTGAAAGATTTAAAATCAGGAAAGGTGTGCACTGTGGTTATGTGCTTTCAACATACTTACTCAATCTGTATGCTGAGCAAATAATCCATGAAACTGAATTTATATGAAGAAGAATGAGGCATCCAAATTGGAGGAAGAGTCATTAACAACTTGCTTTCTGAAAGCAAAAAGACTTCAAATATTTACTGGTATACATAAAAAACTATAGACTTTAGTTCCTTAGAAATACGAAATGTTGAGGACTCCGCATGTCATGCTTCAGACATATTATCAGGAGAGACCAGTTCCTGGAGAAAGACATCATACTTGATAAAGTGGAGGGTTAGTGAAAAAGAGGAGTAAATGGATTGACACAGTGGTAGGAACAATGGGCTCAAATGTAACAACTGTAAAATGGTACGGTACTGGTCAGTGTTTCATTTGTTGTGCATAGAATTGCTATGAGTTGGAACCAACTCAACAGCAGCTAACAACAACATTCAATCGGTATGTTGAACATATAATCCAAGAAGATGTATTACATGAAGAACAATGCAGTGTAAGGATTGGAGGAAGGCTTATGAACAACCTGAGATATGCAGATGACACAATCTTGTTTGCTGAAAGTGAAGAAAGCTTTAAACATTTATTGATGAAAATCCAAGACTACAGGCTTCAGTGTGGATTACAGCTCAGTGTAAAGACAACAAGAATCTTCACCATTAGGCATGGTAAGTGAAGAAAAGATTGAAGCTGTCTTCATTTATCCTGATGTTTTTTATTGGTCTAGTGGTTGTTCTGTTCAGCTCTTGGACCTCCTCATTTCTTCCATTTGCTTTAGCATCTCTACACTGAAGAGCAAGTTTCAGAGTCTCTTCTAACATCCATCTTGAACTTTTCCTTCTTAATGACTTTTTGCTCCACAACTCCTCTGGTCTTTGGTCTTTAATGTTTAATGTATCAAATTTATTTTTCAGATGATCTCTAAATTCAGGTGGGATATATTCAAGGTCATATTTTGGCGCTCGTGGACTTGTTTTCATTTTCTTCAGCTTCAGTTTGAATTTGCATATGAATAATTGATGGTCTGTTCCAGTCTGCCCCTGG
>NW_006408647.1:5396866-5397754 GCF_000296735.1 Chrysochloris asiatica
GTAGAAGGAATACCCAGAGTCACTGTACCAAAAGGAAATGGTTGATGTTCAAGAGCCAATGATACTCAGGGAGGAAGTCCAAGGTGCATTGAAGACATTGGCAAGAACAATGCACCAGGAATTGATGGAATACAAATTGAAATCTTCCAAGGAAGTGTGGTGGCACAGAAGGCACTCACTCATATCTGCCAAGAAATTTGTAAGACAACTATCTGGCCAACTGATTGGAAGAGATTCGAATTTGTGCTCATTCCAAAGACAGGTGACCCAATGGAATGTGGAAATCATCGGACAATCTCTTTGATATCCCATGCGAGTAAAGTTTTACTATATGTATTACAGAAACGGCTGCAATCATACATTGACAGAGAACTTCCAGAGGTTCAAGATGGATTCAGAAGAGGCTGTGGAACAAGGAATATCATTGCTTATGTCCAATAGATCTCGGCTGAAAGCAGAGAATACCAGAAAGATGTTTACCTGTGCTTTATTGACTATGTAAAGGCTTTCGATTGTGTAGATCATGACAAGCTATGGACAACATTGTGAAGTATGAGTATTCCTGAACACTTAATTGTACTCATGAGGAATCTGTACCTGGACAAAGAAGCAGTTGTTCGAACAGAACATGGGAACGCTGAATGTTTTAAAATTAAGAAAGGTGTGTGACAAGGTGTATGCTGAGCAAATAATCTGAGAAGCTGGGTTTTATGAAGAAAAACATGGTATCAGAATTGGAGGAAGACTCATTAATAACCTGCAATGCAGATGATATAACCTTGCTTGCTGAAAGTGAAGAGGACTTAAAACATTTACTGATAAAGATCAAAGAGCACAGCCTTCAATATGGATTACATCTCAATGTCAAGAAAACAAAAATCCTCACCA
>NW_006408647.1:5397869-5494824 GCF_000296735.1 Chrysochloris asiatica
AGTCAAGAAAGAGATCAGACGACGTATTGCATTAGGCAAATTTGCTGCACAAGAGCTTTTTAAAGTGTTGAAGAGCAAAGATGTCAGCTTGAGGACTAAGGTGCATCTGACCCAAGCCAGGTTATTTTCAATAACCTCATATGGATGCGAAAGCTGGACAGTAAATAAGGAAGACTGTAGAAGAATTAATGCCTTTGAATTATGGTGTTGGAGGAGAATACTAAAAGTGCCATGGGCTGCCAAAAGAACCAATAAATCTGTTTTGGAAGAAATGCAGCCAGAGTGCTCCTTAGAGGCCAAGATGGCCAAACTTTGTCTTTCATACTTGGACATATTGTCAGGAAGGAACAGTCGCTGGAGAAGGATATCATGTTTGGTACGGTGGAGGACAGAGAAAAAGAGGAAGACACCCAACGAGACGGACTGGCCAGGTAGCAGCATCAATGGACTCAAGTGTGGCAACAGTTGTGAGGTTGACCCAGGATCTGACATTGTTTCTTTCTGCTCTGCATAACGTCATTATGAGTCGGTGCCAACTTGATGGCACCTAACAACAACAACAGTGGTTGTTCATTTTACTTTGAACAGTAGTCAACACTCATGGAAGCTGCAGCCAAGAAATCAAATGTGATATTCTATCAAGCAAATCTGCTACAAAATGTTAAAGAGCAAAGATGTCAGTTTGAGGACTAAGGTGTGCATGACCCAAGCCATCATATTTTCAATTTCCTCATATGCATGTGAAATCTGGACAATGAAGAAGGAAAAACAAAGAAGAATTGATGCATTTGAGTTGTGATGTTGGCTAAGAATATTGAAAGCACGATGGACTTCCAGAACAAAAAAATCTGTGTTGGAAGAAGTATAACCGGAATGTTCCTCGGATGCCAGGATGGCAAGACTTCATTTCACATACTTTGGACATATCAGCAGGGACCAGTCCCTGGAAAAAGACATCATACTTAATAAAGTAGAAGATCAGTGAAAAAGGAGAAGACGCCCCAGAGATGGATTTACACAGTGGCTGTAACACTGGGCTCAAATACAATTGTGGGGATGGTGCAGAACTGGACAGTGTTTTGTTGAGTCAGAGCTGACTCAATGGCACCTAACAACTACAATGTGGAGGCCCTGAGAAGTTAAGATTTCTCAAGATCAACTAGTTAGCAGCAGAACAAAAACTAGAAACTAGGGTTCTGGACAAGTAAGTCTCTTGACTACTAAAATAATTAAAATCATAAAGGGATTGGTTTGGCAAACAAGTCTGTCTCTTTCTATCTGCAAGCTGTTCTTCTTTATCTTTCTTGTTGTTGTTAAGTGTTGTCATCCAGTTATGACTCATAGCAACCCTGATTAGGGTTTCCAAGGAGTAGCTGGTGGGTTTGAACCACCAACCTTGTGGTTAGCAGTCGAGTGCTTATCCTATATGTGGTGTTCATGATTAGGGGAGCCAGAAATTTTTGTCTTAGGCATAGCATAATTGGTAGGAACTCTACAGATAAGGTTTTGGGGAAGTCTCTTTACATCTAAAATGCCCTGAAGCAGCACCAGTTGGTATACACAAGTTGTCTATTGGCCAACTATCAATATTGCCTGGTTCTCACAAGTCTATCCTTTTGTTCCTTAGAGCTAGATCCAGGTAACTACAAACTACAACTTCAGCCCCATTTCAGTTCAAAATCAATTACTGAAGATATAACTTGTTGTTGTTGTTTTTAAGTGCCATTGAGTCAGTTAAAACCCACAGCGACCCTGTATAGGAGCGACTGGTGAGCTTAACCCATTAACCTTGTGGTTCAAACCGACTTTTCAATTAACCCATTAAAAAGTCTTAATTCAATCGTCAAGGTATCCAAGTGGTTATATGCTTGATTGTTAACGAAAAGGTCAGTGGTTTGAATGAAACAGTCACTCTGTTTGATGTGGCAGTCTGCTTCTATAAAAGTTGTTGTTGTTGGTATGTGCTGTGGAGTCGGTTCTGACTCATAGCGACCCTATACAGGGTCTCCGAAGCTGTAAATCTTTATGGGAACGAAAGCCTCATCTTTCTCCCACGAAACAGCTGGTAGTTTCGAACTGCTGACCCTGAGGTTCGCAGCCCGATTCGTAATCACTATGCTACCAGAGTGTATAAAGGTTACAGTCTTGCAAACCCTCTAGGACAGTTCTACTCTGTTCTGTAGGGTTACTATGAGTCAGAGTCAACTCAACAGCACAGAATTCAGTATCCACATGACTTAGTACTGTGGTACAGGAAATTATTTAATATGTTTCTTCAAGCCACAGTCTTGGTACCTCCCACCAAATGATTGAAAGAGACAATTCAAATAAGGTGTATTGAACTCTACCATGGGGATTGGCTACTTTTACCATCCCTCTAGGTTTTAAATGAGCTATCTCAGAAGCAAGAAGGAAGAATCTCATGACCATCAAGAAAGAAGAACTGATAAAGAGTGCATTCTTGGGACCCCAGAATCCCTGCCTGGAGAAGCAGCAGCAGAGCATGACTCAGAGCATGAGACAGTGGCAGGCTTCCTGACCCATGAACAAGTCAAGCTGAGAGTGCCCTAGTGACAATGCTAAAGGAGCTTTGTAGACTTGCCTTAGTAGGGACGAGGCCAAGGGACCATGTGGCTGAGAGGCCAAGGGCCAGAGACAGGTGTGCCTACAGTACAGCTGAGAAGAGGCTCTCTTGACCAAAGAACTGCTGTATCCTGAATTGTTTCTGATCCTGAATTGCACCCTGTTAACTTCCCCAATGGAGTTTTGATGTTGCACTGTGGGATAATGCATTGGACTGAAAGGTTGGTTTGAACTACAAGGTCAAAGGTTCAAATTCAGCAGTCCCTGCTCAGAAATCCTATACAGGGTCTCTTTGAGTCAGAATAGACTTAATGGCACTTAACAACAACAATAACAACTTTGCTAATAAACTCCACAATCGTGTTGCCTGTGAGTTCTGTGTGGCAATTGCAGTGGATTATCAAACCTTCCAGAAAAGTAGAGCATCATGAGAAAATGGTTGATGTCAGAATAGGATAAAAAAATTGGAAGCCAAAAGTTTGTGTGACCTCCACCTCACAGAAATTGGCCTTAGGCTGCTGTAGAGTTTGACTCTCTTTCCCTCTTGTGTAGTCAAAGGAGGCCAGTCAGTGCCTCCATGCCATTTTTACAGTATTAAATCCATCTTTATGATTAGTTCTTTGCTGACCAGTTTTAAAAACTTCTTTCTGGTTTTGAGACCAAACCCTCATATATAACAGTTCTGATTGGATTCTTGTATTTCCCTCATTGGTTCTAAAGTCTAGTCTTGATCATTGGTTTACTGTAAAAATCAGGACTAGAAAATACTGGGCTCACATACTGCAAAACTATCTTCACCCTTAGCTGTTGGTGTGAAGTGCCATTGAGTCGGTTCTGACTCATAGCAAACCTTATAAGGTTTCCAAGGAGCAGCTTGTGAGTTTGAACTGTGGACCTCGTGGTTCAAAGCAACCTTGCAGTCCAGTGCTTTATTCCACAGCAGCACACCAGGACTTACCCTCAGTAGGCATCGCTAATTAATCACAGTATTCTATCCTATATACAGAGCCTAGAAGAGACTTGAGAATCTTTTTCTAAGGAACCTGAGACATAAAATCTACTTGCCATGAGCTTTATTCCATTAGAACTTATCACTTGTTTTGTTTTGGGTTTTCTCTACAGAAGGGATCACAGTTATGTCCGTTCCCAAGCTACGATCTTACCGCCTGCCACATTTCTACTCCAATGCTGACCACTGCCTGGATGCCTGGGATCTGCAGAAGCTACGGAGCACACAGGCAGGCTCTCCTTCCTCCCTAAAGCATTAGCATGAGCATCAAAGTCAGAGGATAGCGTGTATCTCACTCAGAATTAAAGGAAAATTGAGTGTATACGTGGATGTAAAGCATAAAGAAAGCTAAAAGGGGAAAGTTATTATGTCAGAAAAAGGAATTTGAGGAAGACCTTAAGCAGAAATTAAGGAGGCCTTGGTAGTGTAATGGTGAAGCAATGAGCAATTAACCCAGCAGCTCTGCAAGAGAAAGACTTAGCAACCTGGTCCCATAAAGATTGTTGTTGGTTTTGTTAAGTGCCGTCGAGTCAGTTCTGACCCACAGTGACCAAAGAGCAGCTGGTGAGCTTGAACCACTGACCTTGCAGTTAATATGACTTTTCAGTCCGGCACATTAGCCCACAGTGCCATACCAACCCTCTGGAACAGTTTTACTCTGACAGAATCAACTTGAGAGCACCTTACAGCACAACTTAAACAGGAATTGAGGGTCAAAGGTTAGAGAGAAGGAATTAGAAAGCAAAGGAGGCAAGGCTATGGAAGAATGGAGAAAGGAAGTGAATAGTGGAGACGTGTGATCAATCCATCGTGTTTCTCTCATTGTTACGAGGAAGCTCAGAACCAAATTTACTGTCTTCTAACTATAACAAGGAGCTCTGGTAGCGTAGCGGTTATGAATCTGGCTGGGAACCGCAAGGTCAGCAGTTCGAAACTACCAGCTGTTCCGCGGGAGAAAGATGAGGCTTTCTGCTCTGGTAAAGATTTATAGCCTCGGAAACCCTGTACAGGGTCGCTATGAGTCGGAACCGACTCCACGGCACATAACAACAACAAACTATAACTATTAAATGATAGTGGTTACGAATAGGGCTGCGAACCTTAAGGTCAGCAGTTCGAAACTACCAGCCGCTCTGCGGGAGAAAGATGAGGCTTTCTGCTCCCGTAAAGATTTACAGCCTCGGAAACCCTGTACAGGGTCGCTATGATTCGAAACCTACTCGAAGGCACTTAACAACAACAACAACAACTATAACTATTAAGGAGCTCTGGTAGCGTGGTGGTTACGAATCGGGCTGCATTGGGCTGCGAACCACAAGGTCAGCAGTTCAAAACTACTAGCTGTTCCGCAGGAGAAAATGAGGCTTTCTGCTCCCATAAAGATTTACAGCCTCGGAAACCCTGTACAGGGTCACTATGAGTTGGAACCAACTCCACGACACATAACAACAACAACTATAACTATTGGTGCTGTGGGCTAATGCTTCCAACTGCATTCATTTGAACTGCAAGGTCAGTCTTTCAAACTCGCCAGCTGCTTCTAGGAAACCCTATACAGGGTCGCTATGGGTTGGAATCAACTCAACAGCACTTAACAACAGCAACTATAAGTATATTAGCTTTCAATCCTAGACTATGTCTTGAAATTGAGAATCACTAAATTTTTTTTTTTTTTTTTTTTGGAAAAAAATGAGATATGTCTGAATAAATACATACACATATTTTCCAGTTACAGTAAGAAAAGGCCATGGATTGGAGCCTCATTTGAAAATTGTAGCTAAATTCCCAGGTGGCCTCAGACTTCCATCTCGAGAGAAAATTTAAATGAAAGGTAAAGAATCTTTGGTTGATCCTCTTCTTGCAGTACTTCTCAATAAGTCTTAATTGAATATGAGGAGATTTCAAAATTTCATGAAAAAAATCCATTATCTTTTAATTTTCCATGAACTTTTTGAATCCCTTTTACGTGTGTCTACCTCACATGTAAATTAGATTCTGTGAAGGTTAGGAGCTTACCATCCTCAGGTTGACTGACTGTACATAAATATAATAGTTTCTAAGAACAGCTGACTCAGGATAACTCCTTACTGTAAAGGAGAAGTAAACCTCTGCTGTTTGAAGCCATTGAGGTTTTCAGGTTGAACATTCCACAGTATACCCTAACCCTATGATTCTCACAATGCAGGCCCAGAACAGCAGCATCAACCTAAGAGTTTATTATCAATGCAAATTCTCACATCCCACTCTAGACCTCCTGAATCAGAAACTCTGGAGGGAGGATCAAGAATCTGTGTTTGAACAAGCTCTCCAAGGTGTTTCAAAGGAGCCTTGGTGGCTCGATGATTAAAATGCTTGGCTGCTAAGCCAAGATTGGCTGGTTTGAACTCAGCAACCATTCTGCAGGGGAGAAAGGTGTGGCCATTTGCTTCCGTAAAAATGTACAGCCTTGGAAAAACCTATGGGGAAGTTCTACACTGTCCAATCAGTTTTTTGGTGTTCAAGATAACTCAGATGTGCCAATGTTTGGCAACACCAACCTGAATACTTATTAACATGATGTAAAAATGACAGTGGAGGACACTGACCTCTAACTTCACAAGGAGGAAGGAGGATCATTATCAGCATCATCCACTCAAGGATGATTCCTATGATCCCAAAGTCAGACATGCCTCCATCCTCTAACCTTCCTACCAATTCTGACACCAATTGTCCATCCCATTGCACTCTCTACTTTGCTGCTGTTGGGTTCAATCATTCATTGCAGTGACCATACAGAACTCATAGACCATACTCACAGTTATGGAAAGTAGCAGGATTAGGGAATAGGAGATGTATTTTATGACCTCCCTGATCCTTCTATTTCCCACAATTGTGACTATGATATGTGAGTTTTGTGTGATCATTGAAATGAATCCCCAAACCCAGCAAAGAAGTAGAGAGTGCCATGATAGGATACAACTTGGAATTCTGGTGTGGCACTGTAGGATAAGAGTGGGATGCTAACCACAAGGTCAGTGATTCCAATCCACCAATCATACTTTGAAGCCCTACACAGGGTCACTATGAATCAGAACTGACTAGGCAAAACACAATAACAACGTACTTGTGATTATAACCCCATTTGGAAAGGGGTCTTCTTTGTTATGTTAATGAGGCACTATTGGTGTAGAGTGTGTGTTACATCAATTTCTTTTGAGTTATAAAAGAGCAAATTAACTAAAAAAGCATAGAGTGGGAAGATAGATACCATGACACATGAGACCCCCAAGAATTCAAAACATAGAAGGAGAAGAGAGACCTTCTCCCAAAGCAAAAAGAGAGAGAAGGTCTTCCCCTAAAGCTGTTACCTTGACCAGACTTCTGGCCTCCTATGCTGTGAAAAAATTAGTTTCTGTTTGTAAACTCACCCACCCACACAGTGGCCCTGGTGCAGTTCTGTAGGATAAGCACAGTTGGCAATTCAAAACCACCAGCTGCTCCTCAAAAACTCTACTCAGAGTCAGGATGAGTAAGAACCAACTGGATGGCACTTAACAATAGGAACAACAAACCCACTTGTGATGTTTCTGCCACAGCATCACTAGGTAGGTAAGACACTGTGAGAGGTGAAGAGCCTATGTCCTTCTCTACTCACTTTCATTACAAAATGAGCTGTTTCTGAGAGTGTCTCAGAGCACAGAGGCTCAAGCAATGAATCAACCCCATCATTACAGTGCTAACCCTACCACCAATTTGTTGGGCGTCAATTCACCACTATGCCTTTAGGTTTGGGGAGGTTTTTGTTTGTTTGGTTTACTGAAAAGGGAGAGATTCTGTTACTTACCACCTACTTACCTGTAAGCTGGAATGAATTGAGGTTATGTAGAACTTAAGAGAACTGAGGATGAAAAGTGTTATAAATAGTATTATTACAAGTGGTAATAAATCAGATAAAGAATGTAATGTGCAAGTTGGAACATAAACGGGAATTAAGCCTCATAAATATAAAAGAACTCAAGACACGCAGTACTTTGAATTCTAACAGTAAAATGCTTAACCGATTTTTAGATTAACAAGTCACCAAATAGCCACGTCAGAAAGATGTAATCGAAGAATGTTGGGGCAGCATAATCAGGAGGAAAACCTTTGAAAACATGGCTAATCTGATGTTGTCTTTAATGTTTTCCAGAGAAAAATTATAGTAGTAACATTTCTGAGCTCTTTACATTGTTCATTCATTTCATCTTCTCAATAGGCCTATTATGTAAGTCCTGTTATTATCCTCATTTTAAACTGTTATTATCCTGTTTTAAAGATGGGGAAACTGAGGAACTGAGTTCACATAGCTGATAAGTGGTAAAGTCAGAATAAGAAATTAGTGGTTCTAGAGTCTATGGTGTTAACCACATAACAGTGTAATGTACTAGTACTTGTATTATGATCAATTACTTTTTTAAAACACCTTTCCCACTTCTCCCATTGGCTTGCTCTTCTTGTCCCTCTGCCCTATCTTTTTACCATTATCATCTTTGACTCAGGCTCATAACTCAGAACTCCAGCATTAGACCAATAATGAGCATTGGGATAAACTACAGCAAAACATAAACTGGCAGTAAGGACACCTGACATTTTCATTCTGAAAAAGTGAAACCATCTAGACAAGAATGTTAATTTCATCAAGCATCTTTCTGTCAATGAGCTTCTAACAGAAGAAGTGAGCATTTTGCCCTGACACATAGTGTAAGGAAAGAAGTGAGGAGTTTGTTTATATCAACTCTGTGCTCTTGTTAAGGAGCTCTGGTAGCATAGTGGTTAGAAATCGGGCTGTGAACCTTAAGGTCAGTGGTTTGAAACTACCAGCCGCTCCGCGGGAGAAAGATGAGGCTTTCTACTCCCGTAAAGATTTACACCCTCAGAAACCCTGTACAGGGTCGCTATGGGTCGGAACCGACGCAACGGCACTTAACAACAACAACTGTGCACTTGTTGGCAACAGTGGCTCATCCCCTCATATATTTCCTTCTCCCAGCAACTCTTACTGGGTATTTCTTATCTAAAACCCACTGCCACAACTGATGACTTCCAGATAACTTTCTCAATGTAATTCCATTTCAAAGTATTTCAGCGTGGACCAAATTCTTAGAAATCCTGATCCCTTGAAGCCCTGAGAAGTAAACTGTGCCTGGGGTGTGGACAGGCTCTGAAGCCCAGCACCTGCTCTGTTGTGGTTCTGTCTTCCAAGTCTGCACACTGAGTCAAAGTGTGGCCTCTGCTTACCAACAGACCTACTGCTACAACCGTTTCACTATTTACTAGGGGTGTGATCTTCAGAAATTACTTATTCAGGCATTAGTATCAGAAAGAGATTGAAATATAATTATATGATTATGTTGTTGTTGTTGTTGTTAAGTGCCACTGAGTCGTTTCCGAATCATAGCAACCCTGTATAGAGTTTCCAAGAGCAACTGATGAGTTTGAATCACTGTCCTTGCAGTTCAAACTGACCTTGCAGTTCAAACTTATCCTATAGCATCACATCAGGACTCCTATATGATTGTTGTTGTTGTTAAATGCCATCAAATTCTGACTCATAGCCACTCTTTATGAGGTTTCCAAAGAGCAGCTTCTGAGTTTGAACCGCTGTCCTTGAGGTCCAGTACTTATCCTTCAGCACCACGTATAAATGTAAATAAATATTTAGCCAATTTCTCTGGGATTTCTAAGTATGTTTCTGACTATATACTTAGAAAGTATAAGTATATCTGATTATATACTTACAAAATCCAAAGAAATTGGCTAAAAATCTATTTACATTCATAAAAAAAACTTTAATGTCTCCAGATGCATGACAAACATGCAAATATTAATAACAACCCTATTTACCAGCAATATCAATTATATTGTTTAATTTATTTTCAAATAAAAAAATGTAAAATACTTACAGATTTAGCAGGAGATGTAGGTCACTCATATGGTGACACATTACTTATATGTTGTACATAAGAGATGCACATTACTCATGTTGAAAGATAATTTAATTTATTTGGTAAAGGAGATGTATTTCTGCTTCTAAATGGAAAAATTAGACAAATGGCACCTAGTTTTTCACCAAAATAATGTCCATCTTTAATGCAATCTCAATAAACAAGCCCAACAATTTTTTCTTGTATTTCACAAAATAAAAATTCATATTTATTTGGAAAAACAAATGTGTGAAAATGTGAGTAATATGTTGAAAGAGATGAACAAGAATAAAGGATTATTTCTATCAGATAATAAAATGCCATATAAAACAAAATCATAATAGTATTAATTCTAACACAAAATTAGACATGTGCATCAATGGAACTACACAGAAAACTTGTTATGTATAAGAATATAATACATAATAAAGAAGTTAAAAGCATATAAGTGATTTAACACTTACTTAGAAATTGGGAAAGGGGGAATCAACTTAAGTCAATACCTTACTCAAAATCCCACATGAGTTCCAAATGCTGTTAAGATTTTTTTTTAATAATAGAAAATTAGAAGAAGCAGCACAAAAGAATATCTCATGATATTAATATAGCCAGAAATAGGACAACTTCTTAAGTTTGAGGGAAAAAAATAGAAGAAATCAACCTTCATGAAGATAGCTTTTCTAAAAATGTAATTAATTAAGCCATAAACATTAGAAAGGAAAATTGACTTAGAAAAGCACTTTCAGTAAGAAAGATTTATGTTGTTGTTATTAAGTGCCATCAAGTTAGTTCCAACTCATGGTGACCCTGTGTAGGGTTTGTGAGGAGCAGCCTGTGGGTTTGAACCACCAACCTTATGATTAGCAGTCCAGTGCTTATCCTTTATATCATCTTTGCAATATGAAAAACCTATTCAAATCCATTTTTGAATGACATAGAAATAAATTATAAAGTAAGTTATATAAAGAACTCATACACATAGATAAAAAAATAATAAGACCGTAATAGATAATTAGGAAAAATATAAACACAGACCATTCTTAGAAGAAGATATTAATTAATAAACAAGCCTATGGAAAACTTTAGCATCACTGTTAAAGAAAACAAATTAAAGCAACAATGGGGCAGCATTTCCCAACTATAAAACTAACAAACATTGTTTTCAAATAAGAATACCCAGTTTGGGTGAGGTTATAGTGAAACTGTACACAAGCCCTTTAGGTCATCAGAACATCCCTGGTGGCACAGCGGTTAAGCACTCAGCTGCTGAAACTTCTAACCAAAAGACTGGCAATGGAAATCCACCCAGGGTCGCTGCTGAAGAAAGACCTGGTGATCTGTTCATATAAAGATTACAGTTTAGGAAGCCCTATGGGGAAGTTTTACTCTGTCACACGGTGTCACTCAGAATAAAAAAAAAAAACAAAAATCGACTCAAGGGCGCCTAACAACAATAAAAACAAGTCATCAAAATAGAATTTGCTTGTGTTTGAAAAAGATTGTCTCAAAAAGGAAAACTGTAAACACAAAGGTGATTATACCTATGCGGTCATTTATAGTAAACATTTTGATGACCATCTAAATATCTCAGCATATACTTGCTCTAGGAAGCTTGGCTTCACACCTTGACCTGCTATTTCCTCACCTGCAGGCTACTTCAATGTCTCTCCCCTGTAAATACCTGTTATTGGCATGTCCCCAACCTCTGTCACAGAGCCTGGCACATAGTAAAGGCTGAGGAATCATTTGTTAAATGAATGAATGAATCAAATGAATCCAGGCTAAAAATCAGCAGATTGCTTTAGAATGACATTTAATGAAATATGAACCTAATAATTTTCTATCTGGAGTCCTGGTTTGGCAATGTAGGATAAGCACTGGATCGCAAGGTCGGTTTGAACACACAAAATCGATGGTTCAAACTCACCAGTCACTCCTCAGAAACCAACTCTATGAGTCAGAACCAACTCAACATCACTTAACAACAACAATTTGCTATTTATGAAGATTATATTGCAATTTGAAGTGTTTCAGAAAAGCAGAGCATAGGGAAAAGAAAAACCCAGAATGCAAAACTGTATATATATATTATGATTATACCTAGAGAACTGTGCTTAGGTACATGGGCAAACAATGGAAGTTCATTTGTAAAATTAATGATTTTTTGATTTGTTGAAGTCATGGGATTATGAACTTAAAACACAAAAAAAAGCATGTTCATTTCTTTCTTTTTACAAGACAAGGAAAAAATTCACCGGCCTAGGAATCAGAATACCCAGATACCAGTCTTGGTTCTACTGTTTAATAGCTTTGTGACCTGGGACAAGTTACTGAAACTCTTTGAGCCTCAGTTTCCTCATCTCTTAAATGGGGATGATAATAGCTACCTCTCAGAACTGTTGTGAAGTATAAATGATATAATGCATGTGAAAGGATTTTATAAACTATAAAGTGCCATATAAATGCAAGACGCCATTATTATGAAAGTATCCTCTGTTTCCTAAGAGGAATAAGCTTTTCATTTCACCCCTTTGTTTACATTTAGTCATTTACAAACAGTGCTAAAACAATTGCAAAGTTATTGAAATACACACTATCTAGCTAATACCCTGACATTAGATGTGTGATAAGCTAATATTCAACATGCCCCGTTGTGGCACAGTAGGATAAAGCACTGGACTGCAAGGTAGGTTTGAACCACAAGGTCAGAGGTTCAAACTCAGCAGCTGCTCCTTGGAAACCCTATACAGAGTCTCTATGAGTTGGAACCAACTCGATGACACTTAATCATAACAACAACATAGGCCTGTTGGGCTGTAGATTACCAACTAGGAAGGGGCCTATAAGATGCTGGGAATTAATGGGAAATGAATCCATAGTGAAAAAGTTTCTCCAGGTAACCAAATAATGATATTCACAACTAATCTATCACCTACTTTTAAATTTTAACAATTTAATTTTCAAAAATCAATAGAATATAAACGGAAAACTTCCTCTGACTCCTATCTGTGGACACCTAGTTGTCTTCCTCCTCAAGTGTCAATTATTATTGATTCATTTTGTGTCTTTTATGCATATGTAGAAGAATTCCTGGTGGTGCAACTGTCAAGCACTTGGTAGCTAACTGAAAGGTTCATGGTTCAAACCCACCAGTGGCTCTGACGGAGAAAAGACCTGATCATCTACACCTATAAAGATTACCAGCGAGAAAACGCTATAAAGGCATTCTACTCTGTCACTTAAGACTGCCATGAGTCGAAAATTAACTCCATAGCATTTAACACCAATAATAGCAAGCACACATAAATGTGTTATTTTTTTTCTTTTGAAAAAAATTAACAGTCATACATTTTGGTGCTATTTCCTTATGGGTACATAAAGGCTTTCTTTATTTTATGCTCTATTCCATTAAACAGGCATTCCTTCATTTGTTAATTTACTTCATCAGCCTCCTTCAAAGGAAAATCCAGGTTGTTTCTGATCGTTGGCTATGCCTTCTGAGGTTGGAAAGTTTCATTTTGCCGCAAGCAGTAACAACAACACAGTCAGGGGAGTAAGTCCACAGGGACCCCAGTCTAAAAAGCTTCTCTTCTGAACCATGAGAGGCGCCCTGGGAACATCTCATATATTTTTCCTGCCCTGGCTACATGACTACATAATTGGGAGAATATAGTTAGCCTTTTCCTTAAAAGTCAATATAAGGCTGTGGTTAAGAGTCTGAAGCCAGACTGAGTTCAAGTCATGCCTCTTCTAACTCATTATTCAAATTTTCGCTACCTCAAAATAATATATACCTCATAGGGTTTTATAAGGCTTAAGTGAATTAATATTTGCACCAGTAGTTCTTAAACACATCTCTCAGAGGGTATTTGGAAAGATGCGAACAAGACTAAAAAGGGTGTCTTTACCTCATGGAAAGAATACTCTAACTGGGGATTCCAGAGTGTGGCCCACGAACTAATAGTATGACCTGGCAACTGTGAGAAATGTAACCTGCTGAATCAGACACTCTGAGGCTGGGACCCAACAATCTGTGTTTTCACAAGCCCTCAGGGCAATTCGGACACACGCTATGACTGAAATGAAGGGTTTGGTGGGAAAGGGTAACTTTCAAATATATTCAGGTCATGGAACACCTGATAATCATGTACTTTGTGGGACATCATGAATTAGAAACATAGAAGTTCTATGCATTTAAGAGCTAGAAAAATATGACTATATTATTTTAATGCAGTTCTTTGCATCTCAAAAAAACAAATGGAGTTAGAAAAAATTGATAATTTTTAAAAATCACGTTTCCAAAGTTTTCTTTTAACACTTACTTGCTACTGGTTCAGTAGAACTAGTTAAGTAGCAGCAGCTATCAGCATTTTAATTAAAAACATATAGAAGAACCCAGTTGTGTAGCAGTGACATAATGTGTACCAAAGAGAACTAGGACCTTGGAAGATAGCTTAATAGCATCCAGGGAGTTATATCCTGAAGGAGCTTTATAGATAGAAACAAAGATTTAAATAACTTGGGTGAGAAACAGTCTTAATTCTACTGGAATCCAGATTTCTGGGGTCCCTGGAGTTGTGATGACCCAACAGGGCATTGCCCTGAGGTGATCTTTTGACCTTTGAGCTTGGAGTAGACTGGTTTCCTAAAATTCACCTTTAAGTCAAACAATAGTTTTGCTAATTAGTAAGGACTCTTTTGCTTTGGGTAATTGGCTCTTTTGAAGAATTACCTATATGTAGTAGTCTCTAGAAACAGGAAACTCCAGAGCAGCTGCTATATTTTTGGGTAAATTGTTCTTCTGAAAGGAACCCTGGTTAAGGAACAGTGGTTAAGCACTTAACTTCTAACCAAAAGATCAGCATTCAAATCCATCAAGCAATCTCCAAGCATGGAAGCCCGCTTCCATGAAGAGTATAGCCTTGGGAACAATGGGGCAGTTCTATTTTCTGCCCTATGGGTATGCAATGTCTCCATAGGATAAGCACTGGACTTTGAATCCCAAGATCAGTGATCAGGCTCGCTAGCCACTCTGTGGGAGAAAAGTGAGACTTTCTGTTCCCGCAAAGATTTACAAAAAACAAAACACCTCAGAAACCCTACACAAGTTCTCTAGCTGTCAAAACCCACCCAAAGACACTTCACAACAAGAACTCAGTCCTGTGGAATGTCTATGCATTGGAATGGATTCAGTGGCAATGGGCCTGGTTATGGGTGATGAAAAAATTTTCTGGTCCCAGGGAAAAACTGGTGTGGTGCTGTAGGATAAGTACAGGACCGCAAAGTCAGTTTGAACTACAGGGTCGGTGGTTCAAACTCACCAGCTGCTCCTCGGAAACCCTTTGCAGGGTGTCTAGGAGTCGGAACTGACTCGACGGCACTTAACAACAACAACAACATGCCATCCTAAGCTTGATTTATATTATGGAGTCCTGGTATGGCACTGTAGGATCAACACTGGACTGCTGTCCATAAGGTTAACAGTTCAAACCCACCATCTGCTCCTTCGATACCCTATACAGGGTTGCTATGCATCAGAACGACCTCAACAGCACTTAACAACAACAACAACAACTTACATGGCAATGTCAATAAGATAGGCTATAAGAATATTTGGAAGTTCTTTCATCATTGAAACTTGCATCTTTTACACTCCAATCAGAAGTGTTGTGTGGTTTGCAAACTGTATATTAAATAAAGTTAAAATCCATTTAAAAATTAAATTAAAACTTATAGGAAAAAAAGTCAATGCTGAAAAATAAATCTATTAAACTCATTCTTAATTGCAAAATGAGAATTAATCACTATGATTTCATTTTAGCCCTTCTTTCATTTATTTAATCACAACACACATTTACTGAGCATAACTACATGCCAACCATTATGCTAAACACTGGAGGGAACAAAACAGGAAGATAGAGAGTCTGACCTATCCAGATTTCTATCATATGATCTATTTACAAATAATGGGCCAACTTGAACTTTATCCATGTTTCCACGGTATTGGGCAGAGCTTTCAGAAAGATGAAAGCCATTCCAGTCTCCTTGGGTCCAACACAAGGGTCTGTCCATTAACGAAACGCTACTATCCTTAGTAGCATATTCTACCTTACTTAACATAAACCAGGGATTTCAAATAGGTCTGAGGCCAACTCCAGTCTGAAGCTTTTTTTTTTTTTGAAGAATAGCAGTATTCACAAGAGCAGGTAAAGTCAAAATATGGGCTTTCACTTACAACCTTGTACGTTGTTGTTGTTGTTAAGTGCCTTCGAGTCGGTTCTGACCCATAGCTACCCTGTACAGGGTTTCCGAGGCTGTAAATCTTTACGGGAGCAGAACGCCTCATCTTTCTCCCGCAGAACAGCTGGTAGTTTTAAACTGCTGGCCTTAAGGTTCGCAGCCCGATTCATAACCACTACGCTACCAGTGCTCCTTGTATAGGGAGATTTTTTTTCATTGTGATATGAGACACTATTTCTCAGCATTTTTTAGATTATAAAATTAGACCCTTGGGTTTGCCTTTTCCTATTATTGGTAACTTTCTTGTACTTTCCTTCTCCAAGAGCCAACCAGAATAGCCTAAACAAGACCAGAGTCCATCAACAGTGGTTTACTGATGTCAAGTATATTCCTACACATTGACTATCTTTGTGGTGGTTGTGCCAGAGGTACAAGTGCCCAACCCTGATGCTTTCTGCCACTGGCTGCAAGACACCTGGTTGACTCTGAAGTGTGAAGCAGCATGATTTGTATTCCCAAACACAGAATACACATTTTCCCTTTTGCTGCTTGATTGGTTACACAGATGTGAAAACATGGTTCTTCACGTTCCAGTTAACCTCTGGGACTAGATATAAAGAAGATGCCCACTGTAAGCATTGTGCAAAAGAGGACAGGAACAGGCAAACTGGATATTATAGTCAACAATACACAGGTTGAGCTGGTTCTCCATTTGCTCTACAATTATAAGGTGTGCACATCATTTTTATATCATCCTTTAGTTGCTTATATTCCTCTCTTACAAGGAAATCATGAATTCCTATTTAGGACCCAAAGAGGCTCATATTCAAGGGAAGTCTGAGCCAAATGAAGGTGATGTATATGGTCAGCTAGAGCTATAAATTGGAATCTGAGGTGAAAAAAAAAAAAAAAAAAAAAAACCTGCTCCACACTGGAAGAACGGCAAAGGTCCTGGTACTATTAAGTTGTCTTTGAACCCATTTACTTCCAGAAGAACTAACATTTAAAAAAAATTCTTGTAGAGAGCTGTTTTAGTTCTATTGAAAATTGTATTTATCTTGATTTGCTGAATACATTAATCAGTTTTCTTGCTCCTAAGATGTTATTTTTCCTTTTATTTCTTCATATTTCCTCAACTCAACACAGGTTCACAATATTATCTACTGACTTGATTATTTTCAGGTATTATTTGGATCTCCTTTTCTTTCTAAATACTTATATTTCTGTTTTCTTTATAAATTTCTTCAAGTGACTCAAACATAATGTTATGCTCTTATTTTATTTTTCTTTTGACTCATGAAAAAGTACACATATATTGTGGGGTTATTTATTCTAAACCCCACCACAAAATGGTCATTTACAACTTTCATAAAATCAACATTTGCCACCCAGTAAATAATGGTTTGTAGAATCTATTAGGTCTTCACCTGATTGGTTCTAATTTTAGACAGCGTAGTGGTTACGAATCGGGCTGTGAACCCTAAGGTCAGCAATTCGAAACTAACAGTTGTTCCGCAGGAGAAAAATGAGGCTTTCTGCTCCTGTAGAGATTTACAGCCTCAGAAACCCCGTACAGGGTCGCTATGAGTCGGAACCGACTCCACGGCACATAACAACAACAACATCTGATGAAAAGATGGCCAATTCTCAATGAACCCTAGCAATAATGTATAAAAAGAGACCTGTATTTAAATAAACCATAGAAAACTGCTTTTATAAGAAAATAAATTCCCTTCCCCCCTTACTAAATGTAAACTCATAAGTGACTCCAAAGAGTAAAATTATCTGATACCACTTTTTGCTGTGTGTTGTTTTCCCTTCCTATCTTCTGTAGGAATTAAACATGAGCCAAGACAACAGATAACAAGGGAGACTGAAAAATGAGCATCAAGAAATGTGAAAATGTCATGAACTATCCCAGAGAGTAAAGAATTAACTTTGGTCAGAACTTTCAAGATTGTGGCCATAATATGCCATGTCCAGTCACTGATTGTAAGCACAACTTTAACAACCAGTCATAAAACAGAAAGTAAACGTTCATTGTGAAACAGTTGGCACATATTTAAGAGAGGTAAGACAAGCTGGCACCACTCTATGCCCATTAACATGGGATTCATTGGTGATCCTATGGTACAGGGCATAGCTAATAAAGACCTTTGAACTATGGGGAAACTAAATTTTAATGGGAAAGATTAGCAAATATCACCATCAACATATAAATAACCCAGCAATTCTATAAATGGATACAGGTTCTATACAGTCAAAAGTCACCATTAAAAAATAGACTTTGGATAGTAGTGATGGTTGGACAACTAGATGGATGTAACAAATGTCACCGAATTGTACATGTTAAAAAAAAAAAAAAAAATCGAATTAGCAAAATGAAACAACTCTTTAAAACGATTTTGTTTTTGCTTCTAAAATCTATACTATTTAACAGTTTTTTAAAAAAACTAAATGATTGCTCTTGAAAGACAGCAAAGGTTGTCTGTCAAATCGGTACTTGTAAAAGTTTTCCTTGTGAAGATAAACAACTGGGTCTCTGTGCCTTGTAATAACTCTCCGTTTTCTTTAAGAAAATAATAATAACAACAACAATGAAGGGGAGGGATTGTTGTTGTTGTTAGGTGTTATCAGGTTGGTACCTATTCATAGTGACCTTATGCACAACAGAAGGAAACACTGCCCAGTCCTGCACCAATCTCACAATTATTGCTATGTATGAGCCCAATGCTGCTGCCACTGTGCCAATCCATCCCATTGGGAGGCTTCCTCTTTTTTGCTGACCACCACTTAACCAACCATGATACCCTTCTCCAGGGACTGATCCCTCCTGATAATATGTCTGAAGTATGAGAGAAAATCTCACCATCCTGGCTTCCAAGGAACATTCTGGTTGTACTGCCAACATAAACTTGTTTGTTCTTCTGGCAGTCCATGATACTTTTACTATACTCCCCCACCACCAAAACTCAGATGCATCAATTCTTCTACAGTCTTCCTTATTCACTGTCCAACTTTCACATGCATATGAGGTAATAGAAAATACCATGGCTTGTTTGAGGCACACTTTAATCCTCAAACTAACGTCCTTGCTCTTGAACACTTTAAAAGATTTGACTAATGCAATATGTCATTTGATTTCTTGACTTCTGCTACCCTGAGTGTTGATGGTTGATCCAAGCAAGATGAAGTCTTTGGGAACCTCAATCTTTTCTCCATTCATCTTGATATTACTTATTGGTTCAGTGGTGAGGATTTTTGTTTTCTTTACAATGAAATCTGACCCATACCAAAGACTGTGGCCTATGATCTTCATCAGTACGTATTTTAAGTTCTCTTCTCTTTAAGCAAGTAAGGTTGTATCATCTGCATATCATAAAGGAGAGATTAGGAATGCCATGTTCTTTATTTGTGAAGTCCTAGTGTGGTGCTATAGGATAAGCACTGGACTGCTAACCAAAAGATTGGCAGTTCAAACCCACCAACTGCTTCTTGAAAACCCTATACAGGGTTGTGATGAGTTGACACTGACTCAACACACTTAGCAACAAACAACAATAATATTTACTTTTGCAGGTAAAAAAATTCTATCCCCAGCTGCTTTTTCTTAAGAGATCCATTTTCTATCTCTTTAGTTATTTTCTCTGAATCTGTTCTACTTCTGCTTTTCTCTTAAAATATGAAAAGTAATAATGTCTCTTCCAAACCCTTACCCAGAGCACTTGTATTTCTTACACTTACAAAGGTGTTTTTTACTTTGTTGTTGTTGTTGTTATGTGCCGTGGAGTCGGTTCCAACTCATAGCGACCCTGTGTGCATAATTCCATCAAAAATGTCAGACATCTCTGAATACTTAGGATTTAAGCAAAAATTAAAGATGACAATTAAACCTCAAAAACCAATATTAGGTAATAACTCCACGAGGCATATAGAAAATTTGCAGACTACATGAACTGGTCCTGGAAAACATGTGTTTACCTGTAGCTGGTGATGAACCAGACTATCTGCCCATCTTATGTCTTGAGATTATATTATAAGTGGTGCTGTAGGTTAATGCACCAGACTGCAAAGCCATTTGAACTTCAAGGCTAGCGGTTCAAACTCACTAGCTGCTCCTTGGAAACCCTATACAGGGTCGCTATGAGTCAGAACCGACTCGATGGCATATAACAACAACAAACATATAGATAGGAGAGCAAATTGCTATGATTAGGATTCTGAAATCAGTGGCTTTTTAGGGATTTATTTTAGTTGTGGGACAGTTGGATAAGTCAAACTCTTTCTAAGACCCCAGAGTTCAAAGATATTTCAGGTAAGGGGAATTATTTGAAGAGCAACAGCTCTATTATTCTTTACCAGAAACCCTGTGAAATGTAGCTTTTGGCATACTTATTCCAGTAATTCTTATGCACAATTCAAATGTCAAGAATATTTGTTTAAAAATATAGACGTGACCATTGGAAACTGGTATTGGTGGTAGTGTGCTTTGGTTTCAGTTCCAACTCATAGTGACCCTGTATAGGGTTTCTGAGGCTGTAAATCTTTATGAGAGCAGAAAGCCTCATCTTTCTCAAACTGCTGACCGTGACATTAATAGCCCAACTCGTAACCACTACTCTACCAGAGCTCCTTATTTGAGACTGGTATAGCGTAGCATTTTGTTTCAAGGCTGCTGATAGCAAGGTGCTGCAAACTGAAGCTATATCTTGATATTTACTAATGCCACAAGGGTCACATCAGTGAAGTAACTCAGTAGTTATGGAGAAGTATAAACAACTGTGAAATGCTTGGAAGTCAAACTGAAAGAGACTTTATTTTGTTTAGTAAGAGGGATTATATGAGGGAATGTCAAAAAGTACCTGAAAAAAATTCCCTTATCTTTTAATTCCATTTCCCCCACAACTATTTCAAGCCCCCTTGTATCTAAGGTCTGAAATGAAAGTTATAAATCCCAAATTCCTAAACCTCAACTAATTCTTATCACATGGTCCTTTAATATCAGCGACAAAGTCATCACCTGGGAGGTGGTTAGCAGTGTAGAATCTCGAGTTCTACCTCTTGACCTATTAAATCTGTATTTTAACAAGCACCTCCTCCTCCTCCCAGGAGATTTGTGTGCACATTTCAATTGAAGGAACAACACAGCTTGGTAGATAACTTTCTCTTTTTATACATTTTAGCTGTGAACTGATACTGTCCTCCCAAACTTGCTCACCTGGAAGTTAAAAACACTAGTTAACAGAAGAATAGCAATTACAAGTCTTTAAAACCCATCAGCAAAAATTGTCTTTTGACTCATCAAATGGCATATTTCACCCAGACACTAAGGGAAGGGAAGAAAAGAGTTAAAAGATGACTCTTGGCAAAACATCAAATATTTCTTCCCTTGTCTTACTTTGTGTAGTGAGGAATCTCCCTAGAATCAATGTCTTTATAGAGCACACTTTTCTATCATTTAGAGTCTAAAAAAACTTCAAAGGAGGGCCAGGTGCTCCAAGATTAACAGCTGTTTATTATTTTAATTAATTTACTGAAAGAGATGGCTTAGTCCCATAGCAGTCCTAAGGAGATTTGGAACCGGAAGAGCAGCGTACAAGCATAGTCACTAAAGATCAAACTGATTCTACAACTAAGAGCAAGTGAATTTAAAAAATGGTAGATGAGGGTGGGGAAGTTCTTGGAACTTTCTATGATCTTGAAGGCACCTTCTGTGTTTAAATTAACACAACAATTACATTGTGGAGATTTAATCTGAGCTGGTGCTGCTATAGGATCAGCACTGAACTGTGAACCACAAGGTCGGCAGTTCAAACCCAACAGCTGCTCCTTTACACGTTGCTATGAGTCGGAACTGACTTTACGGCATTTTACAACAATAATTCAAGAAGCCCCGGTGGCACAGTGGGTTAAGTGTTGGGCTGTTAACCAGTAAGTATATGGTTCAAACCCACCAGTCACTCTTCAGGAGAAAGCTGAAACCGTCTCCTTCTGTAAAGATTTACAGTCTTGAAAACTGTATGGAGCATTTCTACTATGAGCCCGAATCAGCTTGACAGCAGTGGGTTTGGTTTTTAGTTTTTTTCTTAATTCATATGTTCTTCCCAAAAATTATGCATAACTGAGAAAACTGTAGAAATATGTGGTATATAAAATAACATAGAAAGAAGGACTTGAACAGATCTTTTCTTTGTATTATTATTATTTTCCCTTAGTGTTCCTTGTGTCTTGTCATTTACAATAATTTTAAAGTTTTCTCGGAAATTTTCTAACCTAAGTTGTAGGAGTCCTGGTGAGACACTGTAGGATAAGCACTGGACTGCAAGGTCAGTTTGAAGCACAAGGTTAGTGATTCAAACTCACCAGCCACTTCTTGGAAACCCTATATAGGGTCTCTATGAGTCGGAACTGATTTGACAGCACTTAACAAAATAACAATCTGAGGTTAACACACTTGGATGCTGACTGCAAGGTTGGTGACTTGAGTCCATGCAGAGGCATCTTGGAGGAAAGACCCAGTAATCTAAAACTAAAACCAAGCCCACTGCTGTGGATTCAATTCCAACTCAGAGTCTGTATAGGGATTCTAAGACAGTAAATCTTTATGAGGGCAGAAAGCCTTTTTATCTCCTACAGAGTGGCTGCTGGATTTGAACTGTCGATCTTGCAGTTAGCAGTCAAGTGCTTATGTTACAGAGTCACCAGGGCTCCTTCAGAAAAATCAGTGATTGAAAGCCCTTTGGTGCACAGTTCTACTCCAACACCCATGGGATTGCCATGGGTCAAACTTGACTCATCAGCAAGTGATTGGATTTTAACTTGAGGTGAACTCTTTTCCTTTTGCAGTGCTGCATGTCCCCCAAAGTAACCTGTGATCTACTTTCCTGTGATGTCAGAAATTCCCAGGGGTAGAATATTTTAGAGGTAGAGGAAGAAGACTAAACTTTCAAAGAATACCGGAAATAATTTCTTAGAATTCTACATTATCTTCACTGGGGACAAGGAAGAATTTCTTGCTAGTTCCCCAATTTATCCATCTCCATAAAGTACTTCAGTATTTTCAGGCATTTTAAGGGATGCTTTTTAAATTAACCCTTAACTTTCCCCTTTCCTGGTTTTTCTGCTGGCATAGTTCATATATCAGTACCTGCAGAGAATATTCTATAAGACGAATACAGTGCATGATTCCTTAGAGAAGTACTACTTGGAAATGAGACCACAATCACCTGTGCCAGAATCACCTGGTGTGCCTGTTCAAACACTAACACACTGGTCTCATTTTAGAGCTACTAAAGCAGGACCCACAGGAGTTGGAGTTCAGAATCTACATTTTTAACAAGCTCCTGGGTGATTCTTATGCATGTGAGCTATTTACAGTTTAAGACCAGTGGAATTTAGTTCTATGAGAGCATCTCGGTCTGCACAGCATTCCTATTCCATATGCACTCCAAGGTTTGGGTAAAGGTCATGAAGAGTCTGTAGTGACTTACCACCTTGGGGAAACCAGACCCACCTTTGGTTATTTCTCTCTGTAGAAGTATTAGCGGGGGGTGGAAAGTATACCACTGGGTACCCTCATAGACCAATGGAATGAATGCTTTCCTGGTGATTTAAACTGTGCTTTGGTTCTCCAATTCAGAACCTCTGTGTTCCTTTCAAAGATGTTTCCACAACCAAACTCCCAACCAGTTTTCTAAAACTGTGTGATTAGACAATCACTGCAGGAAAGAAGAGGTATGCCAGCTAGATAGGTTATAGTCTCGTTGTTAGCTGCTGTAGAGTCAATCCCAACTTGTGGTGACCCCATGCACAACTGAGCAAACACTGCCCTGGCCTACACCATCGCCACAATCAGTTACAGAATGAACTGTTTCCATTGGTCAATTCTCAGAAGCAGATTGGCAGGCTTTTCTTCCAAGGCTGTCAATCTGGAAGCTTTGCTGAAACCTATTCAGCATCATGTTGTTGTTAAGTGCCATTGAGGCAGCTCTGGCTCATAGCAAACTTGTATAGGGTTCCCAAGAAGTAGCTGGTGGGTTTGAACTGCTGATCTTATGGTTTGAATTCCAGTGTAGATCCTAGAGAGCCACACCAGGAGCATCATTTGTTGTTGTTGTTAGGTGTCAATGAGTCGGTACCGACTCATAGTGATCCTATGCACAACAGAATGAAACATTGTCCGATCCTGGGCCAACCTCACAATCATTGCCATGCTTCAGCCCAATGATGCTGCCACTGTGCCAATCCATCTCGCTGGGGATCTTCCTCTTTTCCTCTGACCCTCCACCTTACCAAACATGATCTCCTTCTCCAGCAACTGGTCCCTCGTGACAATATGTCCAAGGTATGAGAGACGAAGTTTGGCCATCCTGGCCTCCAAAGAGCATTCTGGCTGCACTTCTTCCAACACAGATCTGTTGGTTCTTTTGGCAGCCCATGGCACTTTCAATATTCTCCTCCAACACCATAACTCAAAAGCATCAATTCTTCTACGATCTTCCTTAGTCACTGTCCAGCTTATGCATGCATATGAGATTATTGAAAATACCATGGCTTGGGTCAGGCACACCTTAGTCCTCAAGCTGACATCTTTGCTCTTCAACCCTTTAAAAAGTTCCTGTGCAGCAGATTTGCCTAATGCAATACGTCATTTGGAGTATCATAGCAACATGCAAACCCCCATTGACAGATGAGTGGTAGCTTCAAATTAGGTACAATGACCAAGAATCAAACCTGAATCTCTCATATGAAAGATGAAAATTCCCCTTTTGAACAACCACGGCCCAAAAAATTAATTGTAGAAACTCCTAAAGTTTTGCCTATACTATCTAAAAACAGAGTTACACTTAGTATCTAGTTGGTTTATGTTAAAACTCACCTAAGGCAAAGAAATCATATCTTGGGTTGTTTGCAGATTTGCAATTGCACTAGAATTATGCTACCATTTCTTAACCAATTTCTATACTAAGAAATGGTTAGATTTTGATTTTCCATCATAGTGAATAGTAAACAGCTCTGGATGAGTACCTAGTCACCCAGCTCTAAATTCACATGTTCTTAGAACATTACTAATGTTTCTTTTGTTTTCCCTGTCAAAAGTGATCATCCATATGAGTGATAGAATAAGACAGCGCAGAAAGAGAATCATTGCAACCATTGATATTTATAAATGGATATTTATGCACATTTTAATTGAGGTCCCATAGACAAAAACAATTAATCAATACATCTTTATAACAACTTTTATTTAGAGCTAAAGATTTTGTTAAATTCTCAGTTTCTTATCTACTCATGTAGATAAGAAACTGAGAATCAGCAGTAATAGTTTTCTGGCACAATTTTCCCACAAGCCCACACACTTATGTCAGATGTTGTTGTTGTTGTTGTTGTTGTTGTTGTTGTCAGGTGCCATCGAGTCGGAACCAACTCATACCAACCCCATGCACAGCAGAACGAAACAATGTCCGATCCTGGGCCAACCTCACTACTGCTGACACACTTGACGCCATCAATGATGCCACCTGGCTGATCCATCTCGTTGGGGGTCTTCCTCTTTTTCTCTGACCCTCCACCTTACCCAGCATGACATCATTCTCCAGCGACTGTTCCCTCTGACAATATGTCCAAAGTATGAGAGTCAAAGCTTAGCCATCCTGGCCTCCAAGGAGCACTTTGGCTGCACTTCTTCCAAAACAGATCTATTGGTTCTTTTGGCAGTCCATGGCACTTTCAGTATTCTCCTCCAACACCACAACTCAAAGACATCAATTCTTCTACGATCTTCTTTATTCACTGTCCAGCTTTTGCATGCATATGAGGTTATTGAAAAAACCATGGCTTGGGTCAAGCACAACTTAGTCCTCAAGCTGATATCTTTGCTCTTCAACACTTTAAAAAGTTCCTGTGCAACAGATTTGCCCAATGCAATACATCGTCTGATCTCTTGACTGCTGCTTCCGTGAACATTGATAGTTGATCCAAGAAGAATGAAGACAAAAATAAAAAGTCTCAAGTTTCACTTAATATGAGATTTCTTCTTATGGGCCTTGTATTAAACACACACACACACACACACACACATACACAAATAATTAAACTTCTCTTCAAAGGAATAATGAAAGGAATGTTATCCATGGTCGAAGACTGAAATAATTTCCATGCTCATGAAAAGCAGACAGACATAGATTGACTCAGGCTCCTAATATGTAACCATCAATTCTTTTTTCCTAACATGGTTGACTTTTGTCCCTATAAACTACTCCGTATTAACTGTACTCAATGTGAGGCAAGCTTGGCGTGTGCATGACAGGAAGTGAATATACCTGAACTTTCAGTGACTTGTAGCCATTTTCACATTTCAACTCTTTGTTCTTTGTGCTTCCACAAAGAACACTATGAGATTCGTCAAGCAAGGATTTGCTCTGGATGATTCAAGAAAACTTTTAGCCACTCCAATGAGCTACTGATTTAGGATCTGGTGTTTCTTGATCTGAAGCATCCAGATAATTGGCCAATTCACTTTGCATGTGTTAACACAGCTTCATGTGTTCAAGTGACAAAGGGCAAATTGTATGTGATAGTTTGTCAGAGGTAGAAAAAACTGGGACTCTTTTCAATAGAAGCTTTGTGAAGCACACGTCCATGGTCAAATGGAAGTACAGAAGTTGCTGCCTGAGCTCTTATGATAGTTCATGAAGACAAGATGAGCATTTATTCCAAGTCTATATTGCTCTCGGCTGAGGTTAGCAATTCTCATTGATTATCAGTTTATTAAGTTACTAAGACTTGTTTATGCTTCATTTTTAGAAGGTTGGTATGAAATAAAATCAATTAATGTCACTACTTAAATAGATAGAAAATAGAGTTGTATAATTTGCACCAAATTATATAAGGCCATGCTAAGTTTACATCAAATTTAGAATATAGAGGACCTATGGAGTGGGCATTGAATGTGTTCTTAAGGCCCATTCCTCATCAACTATCATAGTCTCACAAGAATTCAATGAGGAAGGTTTTCTTATAACAATTTTACAGATAAGCAAATAGGACATACACATGAGAATCACCTAGGAAGCTCATCAAAATGTAGAACACATTCCTCTACACAGTGGATGAACAATGGGCTCAAACATAAGGAATGATTGTGAGGATGGTTCAAGACTCAGTTATTTATGTTGTTGTTGCTGTTGCTATGTGCCTTGGAGTTGGTTCTGACCCATAGTGACCCTGTACAGGGTTTCCAAAGCTGTAAATCTTTACAGGAACAGAACACCTCATCTTTCTCCTGAGAAACAGCTGGTGTTTTGAACTGCTGACCATGAGATTAGCAGCCTGATTCGCAACCACTCTGCTACCAGAGCTCCTCCAGTTATATATAGGTTCACTATTAGTCGGTATCAACTCAATGTCACCTAACAACAACATCTCTTTCCAATATCTTCTGAGTCCATGTACACAGGTGATCTTAAAGCACGTGTTTTGATGATATCAGGTAGAGAAATGCTATTAATGAAAATGTAATTAGCAATGCATACTCATTTTACAGACATTTTCCTGTTTAAATTAAGTTATGTTGTGGTGCTGTGGGTTAATGCGCCAGACTGCAAAGCCATCTGAACTGCAAGGTCGGCGGTTCAAGCTCACCAGCTGCTCCTCAGAAACCCTATACAGGTTCGCTATGGGTCAGAACTGACTTGACAGCATTTAACAACAACAACAACAATGTTTAAAAGGGAGAGGGATTTTAAACCCACACATAATTTTGAAATATATAACATTATTTACACAAGAAAGCATTAAGTAAATGATTGTTGTTGTTGTTCTTAGGTGCCATATAGTCATAGTAACTATGACTCATAGCAACCTAGTGTATAACAGAATGAAATACTGACTCATAGCAACCCTGTGCGTAACAGAATGAACTACTGCCTGGTCCCACACCATCCTCACCATTATTACAATGAGCCCGTTGTTGCTCCCACTATGCCAATCGATGTCACTAGGGTCTTCCTTTTTATCTCTGACTCTCCACTTTAACAAGCATCCAGGAACTGGTCCCTCCTGATAACATGTCCTAAGTATGAGTGGCAGTCTAGCCAACTTCTTCCAACACAGATTTGTGTATTCTTCTGGCAATCCATGGTACTTACAATATTCTTCTCCAACACCATAATTCAAATGTATCATCAATTCTTCTGTGGTCTTCTTTATTCATTGTCCAACTTTCAAATGCATATAAGGCTAGTGAAAACACTATGTTTTAGGTCAGGCACACCTTAGACTTCAAATTGACATCTTTGCTCTTGAAGAATTTAAAGAGGTCATGTGCAGCAAATTTGCCTAATGTAATACATAGTTTGCTTTTTGACTGCTGCTTCCTTAAGTGTTGATTGTAGATCCAAGCAAAATGAAGTATTTGACAACTTCAATATTTTCTCCATTTATCATGATGTTATTTATTTATTGGTCTGTTATTGTTTTTGTTAAGTGCTATTGAGTTGGTACTGACCCATAGCGACCCTGTATAGGGTTTCCAAGGAGCAGCTGGTGAGCTTGAACCACAAACTTTGTGGTTCAAAGCAACTTTGCAGTTCAGCACATTGACTCACAGTGCCACACCAGGACTCCATTAATTGGTTTAGTAGTGAGGAATTTTGTGTTCTCTGCACTGAGGTGCAACCTATACTGAAGACTGTAGTCTTTGATCTTCATCAGTATTTTAAGTCTTCTTCCCTGGCAGCAAGCAAAGTTGTATCATCTGCATATTGCAGGTTATTAATGAATCTTCCTCCAAACCTGATGCCATTTTGTTCTTCATACAACCCAGCATCTCGGTGTATTTGTTCAGAATACAAATTGAACAATTATGATGAAATAATACAACCCTGGCACACACCTTCCCCGATTTTAAACCATTCAATATCCCCTTGATCTGTTCTAACTGTTGCTTCTTGATATGTACAGGTTCCTCATGAGAATAATTAAGTGTTCAGGAATACCCATTCTTTGTAATATATTATCCATAGCTTGTCATGATCCACAGAGTTGAAAGCCTTTGAATAGTCAGGGAAGCACAAGTAAACATTTTTTTGGTATTCTCTGCTTTCAGCCAAGAGCCATCTAACATCAGCAACGATATACCTGATTTCACGTCTTCGTCTGAACTCTGCTTGAATTTCAGGCAGTTCCCTATCTATGGACTGTTGCAGCCATTTTTAAATTATTTTCAGAAAAATTTTTCTTGCATGTGATATTAATAATATTGTTCAATGATTTCCATATTCCACTGGGTCATCTCTCTTTGGAATGGACACAAATCTGGATCTTTTCCAATCGATTGTTCAGGTAGCTCTTTTCAAAATCTCATCATAGGTGAATGAGTGCCCTCAGTGTTTCATCAGTTTGTTGAAAGATTTCAATATGTATTCTGTCATGTCCTGGAGCCTTGTTCTTCACCAATGCCTGCAGTACAGCTAGGACTTCTTGTTCGGTATCATCAGTTTTTTATCTTATACTACCTCTTTAAATGGTTGAATATTGACCATTTCACAGGTATTTCACATTAACTCTGTGTATACCTTCCATCTTCCCTTTTGGTTCCTAACTCCAAGTCTTTGCACATTTCATTGTAATACTTTACTTTCTCTTCTCAAGCTGTCCTCTGAAATTTTTTGTTCAGCTCTTTTACTTTTTCATTTCTTCCCTTCACTTTAGCTTCTCTATGCTCAAGAGCAAGTTTCAGAGTCTCTTTTGAGATCCATTTTGGTCTTTTCTTTCTTTCCTGTATTTTAATACCTTTTGCTTTCTTCATGTATGATGTTCTTGATGTCATCTCATAACACTCTGGTCTGTTCCACAGTAAGCCCCTGGCCTTGTGTTGGCTGATGATATTGAGCTTTCCACTCTCTCTTCCCACAGATGTAGTCAATTTGCTATCTAGTGAGGTCCATGTGTATAGTCACTTTTTATATTGTTTAAAGAGGTCATTGCAAAGAATATATCACTGGTCTTGCAAAATTCTATCATGTGATTTCCAGCATCATTTCTGTCACCAAGGCTATATTTTTAAAAACATTGATTCTTTCCAATCTTCATAGTGCAATCACCAGTAATGATCAATACATCTTGGTTACATTTTTTATTGATTTCACACTGAAGAAGTTGATAGAATTCTTCAATTTCATCATCACTGGCTTTAGTGGTTGGTGCCTAAATTTGAATAATAATGGTATTAGCTGGTCTTCCTTATAGGTATATAGATATTATCCTATCAAAGACAGTATTATGCTAAAAGATAGATTTTGAAATGTTCTTTTTGACAGTGAATGCAATGTCATTCCTCTTGAATTTGGCATTCATTTTATAGTAAACCATATGGTTGTCAGATTCAAAATACCAGTCCATTTAAGCTAACTAATGCCTAGGATACCAACCATTATGCACTACATTTCATTTGTGACTTCTAATTTTCCTTGAATCATACTCTATTCATGTAATTGTGGTCAACTCTACTTTGAGGAGGAAGCTCTTCCCCAGTCATATTTTGAGTGCCTTCCAACCTGGGGGATTCATCTTTTGACACTATATCTAACAGTGTTCTACTGCTATTCATAATGTTTGCATCTGACCTTTTGCTTTCTTTCCTGTATGATGTTCTTGATGTCATCCAACAACTCTTCTGGTCTTTGGTCATTAGTGTCTAATGCATCAAATCTGTTCTTGAGATGGTCTCTACATTCCAGTGGTATATACTCAAGGTCATATTTTGGCTCTTGTGGATTTGTTTTCATTTTCTTCAGCTGCAGCCTGAACTTCCACATGAGCAATTGTATGTCTGCCCCTGGGCTTGTTTTGGCTGATGATATGGAGCTTCTCCGTTGTCTCTTCATACAGATGTAGTCAGTTTGATTCCTGTTTATTCCATCTGGAGAGGTTCAGTTGCACAGTTGCCTTTTATGCTGTGGGCAATAAATAAGAGAGACTAATACCTATGCTATCAATCTTTATGTGTTGCATTTCATTTTTGACAGCTTCCAATTTTCTTAGATTCATACTTCATACGTTCCACATTCTGATTATTAATGGTATGTTTGTAGATGTTTCTTCCCATTTTGAATTGTGCCATATCAGCAAATGAAGGTCCTCGACTTTGATGAGGCAGCCATTCCTTAGTCATATTTTGAGTGCCTTTTAACCTGAGGAGTTCATCTTCCAGAACTATATCTGACAGTGTTCCACTGTGATGTATAAGGTTTTCACTGACTAACCATTCAAAAGTATTCTGCCTTTCCTTCTGCCTAGTCTGTCTGACAGGGTCGTTATGGGTCAGAATCGACTTGATGACACTTAACAACAACAACAAGTCTGTCTTAGTCTGGCAGCTCTGCTGAAACCTGTCCACCATGGGTGACCCTGCTGTAAAATATCAGTGGGATAATTTCCAGCATCACAACAACACACAAGCCACCACAGTACAAGCTGACAGACATGTGGTGGTATATTACCTTAGTGTAACACACCTGAATTTAGAGAGTATCTCAGAGCAAATTTGATGCATTAGATACTAATGACCAAAGACCTGAAGAGTTATGGGATGACATCAATAACATTATAAACAAAGAAAGGAAAAGGTCATTAAAAAGACAGAAAAAAGGAATAAACAAGAATGGATGCCAGAAGAGACTTAAACTTCCTTTAGAATGCACAGAAGCTAAAGTAACTGAAAGAAATTAAGAAATGAGGAAGTAAAAGAGCTGAACAGAAAATTTCAAAGAACAGCAAGCAGCTCGAGAAGACAAAGTCAAGTATTATAATGAAATGTGCAAAGGCCTGGAGAACCAAAGGGAAGGACACACTCAGTATTTCTCCAACTGAAAGAACTAAAAAAAAAATTCAAGCTTTGGGTTGCAATATTGAAGGACTCTATGTCCTCATATGGCACTGTAGGATAAGAACTGGACTGTTAACCTCAAGGTTGGTGATTCAAACCTGCCAGTCAGTTCTTGGAAACTATACAAGGTGGTTATGAGTCAGAACTGACTCAATGTCACATAACAACAACAATAGGCCAAATATTGAATGACGCAGGAAGTAGCAAAAGAAGGAATACACAGTCACTGTACAAATAGAATTGTCTGATGTTCAACCATTTAAAAAGGTACCATATGTTCAAGAATTGATGGTTTTGAAGGAAGAAGTCCAAGCTGTACTGAAGGCATTGCTGAAAAACAAGGCTCCAAGAGTTGACGAAATACCTATTGAAATGTTTAAACAAACTGATTCAGCACTGGAGGTACTCACTCATCTATGCCAAGAAATTTGGAAGACACCTACCTGGCCAACTGATTGGAATAGATCCATATTTGTACCCATTCCAAAAAATGGTGACCCAATGGAATATGAAAATCTTCAGATAATATCACATGCAAGTAAAATTTTATTGAAGATAGTTCAAAAATGGTTACAGCATTATACAGACAGAGCTGACAGAAATTCAAGCTGGATTCAGAAGAGGACATGGACTACAGAGATCATTGCTGATGTCATATAGATCTTGGCTGAAAGGAAGCGATACCAAAAACATGTTTACTTGTGTTTTATTGACTATGCAAATGCATTTTACTGTGTAAATCATAACAAACTGTGGATAACATTGCAAAGAATGGAAATGCTTCATAAAGAATCTATACGTACACCAAGAGACAACTGTTTGAACAGAACAAGGGAATATTGAATGGAACAGTGTGCACCAGGGTTGTATCCTTTCTCTGTATTTGTTCAATCTGTATATTGAACAAATAATCCAAGAATCTGATTTATATGAAAAAGAGCATGGCATCAGGATTGTAGTAAGACTCATTAACAACCTGCTGTATGCAGACGATACAACCTTACTTTCTGGAAACAAAGGGAACGTGAAATACTGATTAGATCAAAGACTTTAGTATGTATTGCACTTCAGTGTAAAGAAAACAAAAACCCTTACAACTAAATAAATAAATAACTTCATAAGAAAAATGGAAAAAAGATTGAAGTTGTCAAAGACTTTGTTTTGTTTTGATCCACAATCAACACTCTTGGAAGCAGCAGTCAAAAAATCAAATGAAGAATTTCATTGTCAAAAATCCTCTGCTACAAAAGACCTCTTTAAAGTGTTAAAAAAAAAAACACACACACACAAAAATGCCAGTTTGAGGACTAAAGTATACCCAACCCAACCTAGGGTATTTTCAATTGCCTCATGTGCATGTGAAAGTTGGACAACTAGAAAGACCATAGAAGAATTGGTGCATTTGAATTATGGTGTAAATGAAAAATATTGAAAGAACCATGGCCTGCCAGAAGATCAAACAAATCTATCTGGGAAGAAGTACAGCCAGGATGCTTGCAGTAGGGATAGCCAGACTTTGTCTCTTACACTTTGGGAATGTCGGGAGGGACCGGTCCCTGGAGAAGGGCATCTTGCTTGGAAAAGTGGAGGGTCAGTGAAAAATAAAATGACAACTCTCCCCCATCCCCCAATCCCCAGACAAGATGGACTGACATTGTGGCAATAAAAATGGGCTCAAATGTAACAAAGAGGATGAGGATGGCACATGATTGGGCAGTGTTTCATTCTTTTGTTCATAGGGTTACTGTGAGTCAACACAGACTCAACAGCACCTAACTACAACACACCATACATTTGTGGGGGTTTCTGCAGTCTACGTTTTGTTTTGCACTTTAAAATATTTTTTTATAATTTAAGAAATATTTTAAATGATCTAATCTTATGTTGGGGTCCTGCTGAGACATTATAGGATAAGTATTAGACTACTAAACACAAAGTCAGAGGTTCTAACTCACCAGCTGCTTTTCAGAAACCCTATACAGGGTCACTATGAGTTGAAATTGGCTCAATAGTACTTAACAACAATCTTATTATTGGAAAATATATTCATAATACAATATTTGCCAGTGCCACATTTCTCAGTTATACAATTTAGTGATATCAATAATATTAATCATGTTGTGTAACTGTCATCCATAACTCATGTGAAAATTTCCATAACCAAAATAATAGATGGTTTTATAAAACTGTTTTTGAGTTATGAACTTCTTTGACATTCTGGTAAAAGTTCTTCCTAGAAAAATGTAATGACATCCAAATGGTGCTTAAAGAATCAGGGGATTTATGAACACGCACTGGGAACCATGAACTCAGTTAAAGAACTCCTGCTTTACTTGAGGAAGGATAAGTTGAATTCAGTCAAAATTTGAAATTAATTGATATCAAATGAATTCGTAGAATGTGCTTGTCATGGGTCAAACTGAATTTTTTTTTTTTTTTTTCACGTAAAGAAGGATTTTGAAACTAAATTCTGTGTATGAGCATCAAGGAGCCTGATAATTCCCAGAAATGGTATAAAATATGCTTAAACCGTTTTTTGGTGTTTTTTTGTTTTTTTGGGGTTGTTTTTGGTGAAAGGGTACTAGGCTATTTCATTATCTAAAGAGTCTGTGGCACACCTAGACAAACCCAGGAGAACTTGAAGAATCTGTACTGTTTCTCCAAGCTGCTGCACACGGTGAGGCTAGAGTATGTGCCTTTCAGCCTCTCTTAATTGGGGAGGGGTAAAATGTCATTTAAAAGACAGGAATGAAAGAAAAGACCAAAATGGATGTCAGAAGGGACACTGAAACCACTCCTGATCATAGAGAAGCTAAAGTGACTGGATGAAATGAGGAAGTAAAAGAGTTGAACAGAAAATTTCAAAAGGCAGATCAAGAAGACAAAGTCAAGTATTAAGATGAAATGTGCAAAGACCTGGATCAGGAATTCAAAAGGGGAGAACACACTCAGCAGTTCTCAAGCTGAAAGAACTGAAGGAAAGAAAAAAAAAAAAAAAATCAAGCCTTGGATACAATATTGAAGCATTCTATGGACAAGATACTAAATGATACAGGAAGCATCAAAGAAGATGGAAGGAATACACAGTCACTGTACAAAAAAAAAAAAAAAAAGCCAATGTTCAGCCATTTCAAGACATAGCATATGATCAAGATCAATGGCACTGAAGGAAGAAGTATAAACTGCACTGAAGGCATTGATGGAAAACAAGATTCCAGTAAATGACAGAATACAAATTAAAATCTTTTGACAAATTGATAAAGCATGGGAAGCACTCATTCATCTCTGCCAAGATATTTGGAAGACAGCCACCTGGCTATATGATTGGAAGAGATCCATATGTGTGCCCGTTCCAAAGACAGGTAACCCTGTGGAATTTGGAAATCATTGAACAATATCAATAATATCATATGCAACTAAAAGTTTTCTAAAGATAAGTGAAAAATGATTGCAATAATACATTGAAAGGGAACTGCCAGAAATTCAAGCAGAATTTAGAAGAGGGTGTGGAATGAGGGATATCATTGCTGATATCAGATGAATCCTGGCTGAAAGTGGAGATACCACAAAGAAGATTATTTGTGCTTTATTGACTATGCAAAGGCTTTCGACTGTGTGGAAAGCTTGTCATAACAAATTATAGGTAACATTTCAAAGAATGTGTATTCCTGAACACTTAATTGTGCTCATAAGAAACCTGTACATAGACCAAAAGCTGTTATTAAACACACAAGTGGACATTGAATGGTTTAAAATCAGGAAAGGTGTGCACTAGGGCTGTATTCTTTCACCTTACTCATACATTCTGTATACTGAGTGAATAATCTGAGAATCTGGATTGCATGAAGAAGAACATGGCATCCGGATTGGGGGAAGACTCATTAATAATATGCAACATGCAGATGATACAACTTTGCTTGCTGTCAACAAACAGTACTTGTAAAACTTATTGATGAAGATCAAAGACCACAGTCTTCAGTATGACTTGCACCTCAATGCAAAGAAAACAAAAATCCTCACAACTGGACCAGTAAATAATGTTATGATAACTGGAAAATGGAGTCCTGGTGTGATGAGGCAGGATAATGCACTGGACCACAAGATCTGTTTGAACCACCAGGTCTGCAGTTCAAAATCACCAGCTGCTCCTTTACAGGGTCATTATGAGTCGGAATGGACTCAATGGCACTTAACAACAACAACAACAAATGGAGAAAAGATTGACATTGTCAAACTTCACTTTCTTGGATCCACTCATGGAAGCAGCAGTCAAGGAATGAAACCATGTATTGCATTAGACAAATCTGCTGCAAGACCTCTTTAAAGTATTTAAGAGTAAAGATGTCAGTTTGAAGACAAAAGTGTGCCTGACCCAAACCATGATATTTTCAATAGCCTCATATGTATGTGAAAGTTGACAATGAATAAGGAAGATGGTAGAATTGATTTGAGTTATGGTGTTGGATAAGAATATTAAAAGTACCAGGGAATGCCAAGAAAACAAACAAATCTGTTTTAGAAGAAGCACAGTTAGAATGCTCCTTAGAAGCCAGATGGTGAGACTTCGTTTTCCAAACTCTTGACATGTTATCAGGAGAGCCCAGTCCCTGGAGAAGGACGTCATGCTTGGTAAAGTAGTGGGTCAGCAAAAAAGAAGAAAATATAGCAGCAACTGTGAAGATGGGCAGGACCAGGCAGTGTTTCATTGTGCATAGGGTCACTATGAGTCATAATCATCTCAACAGCACCTAACAACAATGCCATCTATATTGTTGTTGTTGTTATGTGCCATCAAGTTGGTTCCAACCCATAGTAACCCTGTATATGGCTCCCGAGGAGTAGCTGGTGAATTTGAACAGCCAACCTTGCGGCTCAGACCGACGTTGCAGTCCAGTGCATTAATCCATAGTGCCATACTAGGACTCCATCTTTATCTATATTACTATCTATATTTCATATATATCTGTTGGTTTTATTAAGATATGATTTCTATACCATACAATTTCACCCTCAGTTTGTTTTTATGTGGAAAATTCTGTTTGTTCTCAAAACTATACAAACTATGCTTTCAACTGCCACTAAGTTCCCAGCATTCTGAAAACTACACCTTTAATGCAGTCAAGAACATTCAACTAGTGGAATGATGAAGCTTGTATTATGGTAGCAGATCTAATGAATAGTTTAGCTATAAAGAGAATGAAATGTGTAGTGGGTGGTATAAAGTGCTGCATTCTTCAATGCGTTTGGAAGCATCAACTCAAGGTCTTCTTTCACCTGTAGTATGTGATGGTAGTGTTGTAACAGCAGCATTCGCAATAACACTTAAAACCCACCAATCATCACAGAAATCTCAATAGTTTCACTCTCTTTAACTATTATCTCAATTTCTCCTGATTGATCAATCTCTGAGTATAAATAAAATCCAAAATATTCACTAGGGCAATTTTTCTTGCAGCTTCTGCCAGGCCTGTAAACTTGTGTGGCCTTTTCATCCTCTCACGGAAAGAACATACTAATGGTACAAAACAGAGGTGACATTGGAAAAATAAGTCTACTGTGGATCAATACAATTTATTTCCAAGGGTCTGTTTCTGAAAAGTCTAAAACATAAAAAACTATGAGGATTTTTTTGTTGTTATCTATTATGATTTTGAGAGTACATAAAAACTACAATATCTTTGGGAAGAGTGATTTCCTAAGGAGCTCTGGTGACATAAATGGTGAAGCACCCAGATGCTAACAGGGGGGTTGAACCCACCTAGCAGCTGCTCTGGAGAAAGACCTGGTGAACCAAGAAAACCTATGAAGCAGTTCTACTCTGTCGTATGGGGTCACTGCAAGTCAGCGTTGACTTGGCAGTACCTAATAATAGGATCTCTGGTAGCGTAGTGGTTACGAATCGGGCTGCGAACGGCAAGGTCAGCAGTTCGAAACTACAATCTGTTCCATGGGAGAAAGATGAGGCTTTCTGCTCCCGTAAAGATTTACAGCCTCAGAAACCCTGTAGAGGGTTGCTATGAGTCAAAACTGACTCCACGGCACACAACAACAGCTCACAAAAAAGCTACATTTTTTACCCAAACCCTAAAATCACATCTGATTTTACTACTAACTGATAAACACTTCTAGCAGACTTTGCTGATACAAATCTTTAAACCACTAACTAAGCACAATCAATCTCATTACAAAGAATCCGCTCAAGTTCCAATAATTTTTCGCCCAAAGGTGTCTCACTATGAATATATATAAATTCCATCTTTACTATCTGTCCTTGCCCATTCTTAGACAAAGTGCTAGAAGGCAACAAAGGACAGGTAGTAAAAAGGGCCCTCACATAATCTGTAGCCTGAAAAACCAAGTGGTAAACCAACTGCTAACTAAAGGACAATTGTTGTTGTTGATAAGTGCCATTGAGTTGGTTCCGACCCATAGCGACCTTATGTACAACAGAATGAAACACTGCCCGATCCTGGGCCAACCTCACTACTGTTGCCTTGCTTGAGTCTATCGATGCTGCCACTTGGCCAATCCATCTCGTTGGGGGTCTTCCTCTTTTGCCCTAACCCTCCCCCTTACCAAACATGATATCCTTCTTCAACGATTGGTCCTTCCTGAGGATATGTCCAAAATATGAGAGACAAAGTTTGGCGATCTTGGCCTCCAAGGAGCACTCTGGCTGTACTTCTTCCAAAATGGGTCTATTGGTTCTTTTGGCAGCCCATGGCACAAAGGACAATAGACTGCATAATATTTTACTTTAAAGCTTCAAAGAGACCTTGGTGGAATTAGCAACTCCACTCCACAGAATAGTCTAAGGATGCAAGGCCACCCTCAGAATGCCACCCTAATACAAACCAATCCCCATACACACCACTAGTCATGGTTTGTTTTCTTAAATAGCAGAAGTTTATTTTATTTCTCTGCTCCATCAAAATTATTTATCTCATTTATCATACAGTTCCTGCCTGGTGTGTTTTGCCAGAACTAACATGCATGAAAATTATGTTAATGGGCTTGGACTGGTTTTTAATGTACTTCATATAATCAAGAAGCTAAACAAACAGAAAAGACTCTGAAAGGTGTTCATTCTATTAGGAAGAACTCCTTGCTCTCCTAACACACGTTTTGAAGGAGAGTAACTGCCAAGAATCAAACCACCAGCAGTGCCTTTAGAAAAGACCTGTTTGTTCAAAGGAAAAAAATAGACTGAGGGACTTATCATTGTACCCCACGCCATCAAGTATGGTAGGTTTCCATGAACCAATGTGGGCTACCTGGAGAGAGACTGGGAAGTGATTTGGCAAAAATTCTTAACACGAAAAATAACCGAGAGAAAAATTAAATTTTGATTTTTGGGGAGAAGCCAGCTTAGTGAAAATTCTCCATTGCTTGAAGAAATCAATGTGTGTATACACAGGGATGTCACTATAATGCTGGCCTGGTGGTCTAATTTGAGAAGCACACTGACGTAGGAAAAAGCCAGATAATAAAGAGTTCTTTCTGCTACTTCTGAGAAATGAATATCCTAGGATTTAGTACAAGATGGATCCACATTACCATAAAATTTTCTCCATAAATAGGTCTTATAGAGAAATGCCACTAAGTTGTTAAAGAACTGGAATTTTGAGGGGCAATTTTAAATAACTTTGAGATATTGCTTTGAACATTTATACATGCATACTGACTTTAAAAAAAAAAAAAAAAAAAAAACTGAGGAACAAACAAGATGGCGGATCGGGTGGAAGTGCAGTAAAGGAGATCCGCTAAAAAAAAAAAAAAAAAAAAAACTGTGAAAACTCTTTGACAGCCAGGAATTGGGCTTGTTGTGTGATACACACAACAACAACCACACAAATATTATCAGCTATACCAAAAAAAATTTTTGGACGACTGTATAGAATCTTTGTGCTTGAAATTAAAATAAAGGTACTGATCTGCTACTTTTAGCTATTTCTCTGATAGTATCAGTGGTATCAGATGCGTTGAACAAGTAAACCCATGGAGTGGACTTAGAAGTAAATAGATCTCAAAATACATGAATAGGTCTCAAAAGAATTGCAATATGTAAAATATGTAACCTTCATTTTATGTCAGATGCCATGCAGGTCCTGGCATCAAATCTTTCTCAGGGACAGGAAGACATTTGTGCATTTCACAGAAAGATTGAAGCAGGCTTTCAGTTTTTTATTTTTGTCTTGTTTTTGTTCAATCTGTCTTATATTGAGGACAATAATTTGTTGTTTGTTTGTTTGTTTGTTTACTGTTATAAAGAGTATGTATATAACATATTTTTCACTTTAACATTTTTACATGTACAATTTAGTGACACTAAATAACATTAGAGGAGCTCTGGTAGCATAGTGGTTACGAGTCAGACTGCTAACCTCAAGGCCAGCAGTTCAAAACTACCATCCATTCCATGGGAGAAAGATGAGGCTTTCTGCTCCTGTAAAGATTTACAGCCTCAGAAACCCTACACAGTGTCGCTAGGCATTGGAACTGACTCCACAGAACACAACCACCACCAACCAGAACATTAATCATGTTGTGTACCCATTACCATAAACAGATACTCAATGCTTCTTAAACAATGACTACCCCACGCCACCCTCACCATTGGTGACCACTAATAAACTTTCGTCTCTATACATTTGCATATTCTAGATATTTCATGTACATGGGATCATATATTATTTCTCCTTTTATGATTGACTTACCTCTCTCCATAATAGCTTCTTTAAGAATTGTAATCAGTGAATTATTTACTACAGCCCTTCTGGCATAATATTGTACCTGCCACCAAATAACTGAGTGGAGCTATGAAATGAAGTACTTGTGGCTCACCAAGGAAATTGGGTAGCTTGCTAATAATATAAATTATATTCATGCAACTATGTGAGATGGAATCATGCAAAAAAGGTATATGGACCATTAATGAGGGGACTGGTCTGTTTGGGCATTTTCTTAGGCTTAAAATCAGCCATTCCAGAGGCAACTAAGGAGGCATAACTACCACCAAAAAAAAAGAGACAGGAATGGAGTGTATCCTTTAGACCCAGCGTCCCTGAACTAGGAACCTCCTAGACTCAGGAGACAGAGAGCTATAACACCAGAGACGGCAAGAGATGGTGAGAAGCAGTGGTAGAGAAATAGCCACAAAAGAAGTAATCAAACAAGGAGACCAGTAGGGAACAGTGTAGTAGGTTTCCTGGACCACAAAGTGAGAAAAGCGCACCTTTAAGGTAAGTCATACTGGTCGAGTACAGTGTACTCAGGCACTTAGTGGTGGAACTAAACAGCTTTATAACACTTGTAGGATCAGCACTAGACTGTGAACTTCAAAGTCAGCAGTCCAAAACCACCAACTACTCCTCGGAAACCCTATACAGGGTCGCTATGAGTCAGAACCAACTCAATGGAACTTAACAACAACAAAAACTAAGACAGAGGCTGGGTAGGCCCAAGATGCCCAACAGAGCTAAGGGGCTAAGGACCAGAGAGAGGTCTTTCTGCAGGCACAGATGAAAAACATCTGTCCTGTTTGAAAGACTGTATGCTGAATTATTTCTGATCTTATTACTTCCTTAAAAACCTCATAATCATTGAGTATTGTCCATGAGTATTGTGTGGTTATTGGAACAAATTATTGATCCCAGCAAAGAAGTAAAGAGTACCATGGCAGGCATGGCTGGTATCAGAATTGGTAAAATGTTTGGAGGGAGGAGGTATATCTGACCTATGCTTCATATGAATTCTCTTTGGGCTAATCTGTTGGTGATTCTTTCTCCCCTTTATGGAGTTAGAGGAGATCAGATGCCTGTTGCATGACATTCTTACAAGATGAAAAGGCAAAAACCGTTTTTTTTTTTTCATTAAATTCAGAAAAGCAAGCACTAAATGTGAAAGCCACCACTCATCTGTCAGTTTGTTGTACTGTGGAGGCTTGCCTGTTGCTGTGATTCTGGAAGCTATGTAGCCACAGGTATTTTGAACACCAGCAGGGTCACCCATGGTGGACAGGTTTCAGATGAGCTTCAAAATGAACACAGGATAGGAAGATGAAGAGACAGACTACTTCCAAATACTTAGTCACTGTCAGCAACAGAATAGTGACTATTGAAACATGTCGAAGATCACTAGAATATTGTCAGACATAGTGCCAGAAGATAAGCCCTTCAGGTTGGAAGGCATTCAAAATGTGACTAGGGAAGAGCTACCTCCTCAAAGTACAATTGATTGTGATGATGCAAATGGAGTAGAGCCCTTGAGAACTTCATTTGCTGATGGGCACAACTCAAAATGAAGAGAAACAGCTGTTGTTGTTATTACGTGCCGTCAAGTCAGTTCTGACACATACCCTGTATAAGGTTTCTGAGGAGTGGCTGGTGGGTTTGAACTGCCTACCTTGTGGTTCAAATTGACCTTGCAGTTCAACGCATTAACCCACAGGGCCAACCAGGACTCTTGAAAACATCCATTAATAATTGGAACATGTTGTTGTTGTCAGGTGCCATCGAGTCGGAACCGACTCATAGCGACCCCATGCACAGCAGAACGAAACAATATCCAATCCTGGGCCAATCTCACTACCGCTGCCACACTTGAGTCCATCAATGATGCCACGTGTCCAATCCATCTCGTTAGGGGTCTCCTTCTTTTTCTCTGACCCTCCACCTTACCCAACTTGACATCCTTCTCCAGAGACTGTTTCCTCCGGACAATACGTCCAAAGTATGAGAGATGAAGCTTAGCCATCCTGGCCTCCAAGGAGCACTCTGGTTGCACTTCTTCCAAAACAGATCTATTGGTTCTTTTGGCAGTCCATGGCACTTTCAGTATTCTCCTCCAACACCACAACTCAAAGGCATCAATTCTTCTAAGATCTTCCTTATTCACCGTCCAGCTTTCACATCCATATGAGGCTATTGAAAACACCATGGCCTGGGTCAGGCACACCTTAGTCCTCAAGCTGACATCTCTGTTCTTCAATACTTTAAAAAGTTCCTGTGCAGCAGATTTGCCCAATGCAATACGTCGTCTGATCTCTGACTGCTGCTTCCGCGAGTGTTGATAGTTGATCCAAGAAGAATGAAGTCCTTGACAACTTCAGTCTTTTCTCCATTGATAAGAATGTTGTTTATTGGTCCAGTGGTGAGGATTTTTGTTTTCTTGACATTGAGATGTAATCCATACCGAAGACTGTGCTCTTTGATCTTCATAAGTAAATGGTTCAAGTCCTCTTCACTTTTAGCAAGCAAGGTTTTATCATCTGCATATCACAGGTTGTTAATGAGTCTTCCTCCAATCCTGACGCCACATTTTTCTTCATAGAACCCGGCTTCTCGTATTATTTGCTCAGCATACAGGTTGAATAAGTATGGTGAAAGAATACAACCCTGTCTCACACCTTTCCCAATTTTAAAACATTCAGTGTTCCCATGTTCTGTTCGAACAACTGCTTCTTGGTCTAGGTACAGATTTCTTAGAAGTACAATTAAGTGTTCTGGAATACTCATACTTCTCAATGTTGTCCATAGCTTGTCATGATCCACACAATCGAAAGCCTTTGCATAGTCAATAAAGCACAGGTAAACATCCTTCTGGTATTCTCTGCTTTCAGCCAAGATCCATGGGATATCAGTAATGATATCTCTCATTCCACGTCCTCTTCTGAATCCAGCTTGAACCTCTGGAAGTTCTCTGTCAGTGTATGATTGTAGCCATTTCTGTATTACCTTTAGCAAAACTTGGAACATAAGATGTAAGAAATATGAATCTAGGAAAACTGGAAACTGTCAAAAATGAAATGGAATGCATAAACAGCTATCCTAGGCATTGAAATTCAGTGAGCTGAAATTGACTGGAATTTGCCATTCTGAATCTGATAATCACTTGGTTTATTATTCCATTAATGACAAATTGAAGAGGAATGGTGTCACATTCATCATCAAAAAGAACATATCAAGATCTGTCTGGAAGTACAACATTGTCTGTGATAGGACAATATCCATACGCCTACAAGGAAGGCCAGTTAATACCACTATTATTCAAATTTTCTGACTAACCACTAAAACCTGTGATGATGAAATTGAAAAATGTAGCAACTTCTTCAGTCTGAAATTGATCAAGGATGCAATCAAAATGTATTGGTAATTACTGGTGATTGGAATGCAAAGGATGGAAACTATGGCCTTGGTGATATAAATGATGCTGGAGAGCACATGATAGAATTTTGCAAGCCCAATGACTTTTTCATTGCAAATACCTTTTTTAAACAACATATATGCATGGGCCTCACCAGATGGAATACACAGAAATCAAATTGACTACATCTGTGGAAAGAGATGGTGGAAATGCTCCATATCATCAGCTAAAACAAAGCCAGGGGCAGACTGTGGAATGAACTATTGATGGCTTATATGCAAATTCAAACTGAAGCTAAAGTAAAACAAGTCCATGAGAACCAAAATATGACCTTTAATAGATCCCACCTGAATTTAGAGATCATCTGAACAACAGATTTGATGCACTAGACACTAAAGACCAAAGACCATAAGAGTTGTGGAATGACACCAAGAACAACATACAGAAAGAAAGTAAAAGGTCATTATGAAGACAAGAGAGAAGGAAAAGACCAAAATGGATGTCAGATCAGACTCTGAAACTTACTTTACGCAGTAGAGATGCTAAAGCAAATGGAAGAAATGAGGAGAAACAAGAGCTGAACAGAAAATTCCAGAGGTCAGCTGGCAAGAGAAAGTCAAATATTGTTTTTTAAATGTGCGAAGACCTGCAATTAGAAACCCAAAAGGGAAGAATACACTCAGCATTTCTCAAACTTAGGGGACTGAAGAAAAATTCAAGCCTTGACTTGAAATATTGAAGAATTCTATGGGCAAAATATTCAATGATGCAGAAAGCATCAATAGAAGATGGAAGGAATACAGAGGCACTGTACCAAAAAGAAATGATCGATGTTCAATCATTTCAAGGATAGCATATAATCAAGAGTCAGTGATCCTGAAGGAAGAAGTCCAACATGTATTGAAGGTATTGGCAAAGAGCAAGGCAACAGGAATTGATAGAATATGAATTGAAATCTTTCAACAAACTGATGCAACGCTGGAGGCACTCACTCATCTATGCCAAGAAATTTGGAAGACAACTACCTGGCCAACTGACTAGAAGAAATCTGTATTTGTGCCCAATTCTAAAGGGAGGTAGCCTAACGGAATGCAGAAATCATCAGCCAATTTCATTCGTATCCTATGTAAGTAAAGTTTTACTAAAGATAATACAAAAATGGCTGCAACCATACATCGACTGAGAATTTCCAGAGGTTCAAGCTGGATTCAGAAGAGGACATGAAATGAGGAATATCATTGCTAACACTAGATGGGTCTTGGCTGAAAGCAAAGAATGCCACAAGGATGTTTACCTGTGCTTTATATACTACACAAATGTTTTTGATTGTGTGGATCATGACAAGTTATGGACAACATTGCTGAGAATGAGTATTCCAGAACACTTAATTGTACTCATAAGAAACCTGTATATAGACCAAGAGGCAGTTCAAGGAGAATGAGGGAACATCAAATGATTTAAAATTAGGAAAATGTGTGACAGGGTTGTATTCTTTCACCATACTTATTCAATCTATGCTGAGCAAATAATCCTAGAAGAAAAATGTGGCATCAGCTTTGGAGGAATACTCATTAACAACCTGAGATATACAGATGATACAACCTTGCTTACTGAAAGTGATGAGAACTTAAAATACTTACTGATGAAGATCAAAGACCACAGCCTTCAGTATGGGCCGCATCTCGATGTAAAGAAATAAAAAATCCTCACCACTGGACCAATAAACAACATACATATAAATGGAGAAAAGATTGAAGCTGTCAAAGACTTCGTTTTGCTCAGATAAACCACCAACACTCATAGAAGCAGCAGTCAAGAAATCAAACAACGTATTGCAATAGGCAAATCTTTTGCACAAGACCTCTTTAAAGTCTTGAAGAGCAAAGAGGTCAGCTTGAGGACTAAGGTGCACCTGACCCAAGCCATGGTATTTTCAATAACTTCATATGCATGCAAAAATTGGACAGTAAATAAGGAAGACCATAAAAGAATTGATGCAATTGTGCTATGGTGTTGAAGGAGAATATTAAAAGTACCATGAACTTCCACAAGAACAAACCAATTTGTGTTGGAAGAAATACAGCCAGAATGCTCTCTGGAAGCCAGGATGGTCAGACTTCATCTCTGATACTTCAGACATATTATCAGAAGAGATCAATCCCTGGAGAAGGATATTATGTTTGATAAAGTAAAGTGTTGGAGGAAAAAGAGGAAGATCCCCAATGAGATGGATTGGCACAGAGGCAGCATCCATGGGCTCAGGCATAGCAACCATGTGAGGTTGGCCCAGACCCAGGCATTGTTTTGTTCTGTTGTGCATAGGATCACTAAGAGTTGGTACCAACTTGATGGCACCTAACAACAACAAAAAATATGAAAACAGCCCCTGAAAATTTTAGGGTGGCAAATAATCTTCACATGATTCTAAGACATAATGTCATTTTAGGGACTCCAATGAAGCATCCACCCTTTATGGTTCAGTAAAAACTAAAATTCCACAATTGGAGCCTTAGTTCTTTCACACAATCTAGGCAAAATCCATGGAAATTAAAATATATGTTACTGAAGAGATGTGGTACATTAAGTTAGTCTGCACTTCAATTCAGTACTTGTGTCAAATTCTTTGTTCACTGTTGATTGTAATAAAGCACAGGGTTGGGGAAGCAAGGAGGGAAGTAGTAGTGCTAAGGAGAGAGAAAAGGCCAAAGGGTGACAGGAGATCTAGGATGGAAAGAGAAAATAAACCTTGAAGAAGTAAAATCAAAGAAATACAAGTAGAAATGGAAGACAAAATCTCATGCATACATTTTCCCCCTTAAGCATTTTGTTTATAGTCAGTCCTAAAGGAAGAACAAAATAATAATCATTTTCTTCTTTCTTCCTTCCTCCTTCCTTCCTTTCTGCTTTTCTTTCTTGTTATTTCTTCCTTCCTTTCTTTGTTTTTCCCAAGTTAATACCCTCCAGCCAGAGACACATCCTGCCCTACCTTCCTGCCCCTAATGTCCATCAAAGAATGTCTCTGCCAAATTGGGAGAGTGGGGGAAGCAAGAATTTTTTTTTTTTTTTTTTACTACTACCATTAAAAGTAAAAAGCATTCAAAATGAAAATATAATTAACAGTAGCAGAACACTGTCAGATATAATGCTAGAAGATGAACCCCTCGGGTTGAAAGGTACAACTGGGAAAGAGCTGCCTCCTCAAAGTAGAGTTGACTATAATGAGGTGAATGGATTAAAGCTTTGGGGGCCTTCATTTGCTGATGGAGCACAACTCAAAATGCAAATATCCATTAATAATTAGAACATGGAATGTCCAAAGTATGAATCTAAGAAAATTAGAAGTTATCAAAAATGAAATGGAGCACATAAAGATTGCTAGCCTAAGCATTTGTTGTTGTTAATTGCTGTCAAGTCAGTTCCAACCCATAGCAACCTTGTACAGAATTTCCAGAGTGATCAGTAGGTTTGAACCATCAGTCTTATAGTTAGCAGTCCAGTACTTATTCAACAGCACCACACCAGGACTCCATCCAAGGAATTAGTGAGCTGCAATGGACTGGTATTGTCCATTTTGAATTAGACAAACATATAGTTTACTATTCCAGGAATATAAACTTGAAGAGGAATGGCGTTGCAGTCATTGTCAAAAAGAACATTTCAAGATTTATCTTGAAGTATAATGCTGTCTGTAATAGCATAATAGCCATACTCCTATAAGGAAAACCAGGAGTCCTGGTGTGGCGCTGTGGGTTAGTGCTCCAGACTGCAAAGTCATTTGAACTGCAAGGTCAGCGGTTCAAGCTCACCAGCTGCTCCTTGGAAACCCTATACAGGGTCGCTATGGGTTGAAATCTGGAATCGACGGCACTTAACAACAACATAAGGAAAACCAGTTAAAACCATCATTATTCAAATTAATGCACAGACTATGAAAATCACTAATGATGAAACTGAAGAATTGTATCAACTACTTCAGTTGAAATTGATCATTCAATCAAGATGCATTGATAATTACTGTAGACTGGAATGCAAAAGTTGGCAAGAAAGAAAAATCAATAGTTGAAAAATAAGTCTTGGTGATAAAAAATATGCTGGTGATTTCATGATGGAATTTTTCTAGACCAATAATTTATTCATTGCAAATACCTTTTTTAAACACATGGACCTCACCAGATGGAATACACAGTAATCAAACTGATAACATCATTGGGAAGAAAAGCTCCAGATTAGCCACAAAAGTCAGGGGCAGACTATGGAACAAATCAACAATTACTCATCTGCTGAAACTGAAGAAAATTAAAACAAGTCCACTAGACCCAAAACATGATCTTGAACACATTCCTCCTGAATTTAGAGATTATCTCAAGCACACATTTGATGCATTAGACACTAAAGACCAAAGACCAGAAGACTTGTGGGATGACATCAACATCATATAGGAAGAAAGCAAAAGGTTATTAAAAAGAAAAGAAAGAAAAGACAAAAATAGATGTCAGAAGAGACTCTGAAACTTGCTCTACAGCATACAGTTGCTAAAGCAAATGGAAAAATGAGGAAGTAAAAGAGCTGAACAGAAAATTTCAAAGGGCAGCTCTAAAAGACAAAGTCAAGTATTTTAAGGAAATGTGCAAAGACTTGGAGTTAGAAAACCAAAAGGGAAGAACACTCTCAGCATTTATCAAGCTGAAAGCACTAAAAATATTCAAGCCTCAACTTACAATACTGAAGGATTCTATGGTCAGTTATGAACACCTGGTATGGTACTATAGTAGTAGCACTGGACTGCAAACCACAAGGTTGGCAGTTTAAACCCATCAGCTGCACATCAGAAACCCTAAATAGGGTTGCTGAAGAACCAACTCAACAGCACTTACCAACAACAACAACATAGGCAAAATATTGAATTATGCATAAAGCATCAAAAGAGGATGGAAAATAAACACAGAGTCACTGTGCCAAAAAGAAATGGTTGATGTTCAATCATTTCAGGAGGTAGTATGGCACTTACGGAAGAAGTCCAAGCTGCACTGAAGTCATTAGCAAAAAATAAGGCTCCAGGAATTGATGGAAAACAAATAAAAATATTTTAACAAACTAAGGAAACACTTATCTGTACCAAGAAATTTGGAAGATACTCAATGGTCAACTGATTGGAAGAGACCCATATTTGTGTCCATTCCAAAAAAAAAAAAAAGTGACCCAACGGAATGTGGAGATTATTGAACAATATCATTAATATCACATGCAAATACAATTTTGCTAAATTCAAAAACAGATGCAAAAGTACATTGACAGGTAACTGCTGGTAATTCAAGCTTGATTCAGAAAAGGATGTGGAACAAGGGATATCATTGTTGATGTCAGATGGACCTTGGCTGAGATCAGAGAATCTCAGAAAAAAAATGTTTATTTGTACTTTATTGACTATGCAAAGACTTTCAACTGTTTGGATCATGACTAACTATGGACATTTTGAAGAATGGGTTTCCCAAAGCACTTAATTGTACTCATAAGGAAGCTGTACATAGACCAAGAGGCAGTCATTCAGACTAAACAAGGAGATACTGAATGGTTTAAATCAGGAAAGGTGTACACCAGGTCTGTATTCTTTCACCATATTCATTTAATTGTTATGCTTAGCAAATAAACTGGATTATATGAAGAAGAACATGGTACCAGGATTGGAGGAAGACTCATTTACAACTTGCAATATGTAGATGATATAACCTTGCTTGCTGAGAATGAAGAAAATTTAAAATACTTACTGATGAAAATAAAAAAAAACATAACCTTCAGAATGGATTGCACTTCAGTGTAAATAAAACAAAAATCCTCATAACTGGACCAGTAGCTAACATGATAAACAGAGAAAAGATTGAAGTTATCAAAGACTTCATTTTGCTTTACTCCACAATCAACACTCATGGAAGCAGCAGTCAAAAAAATCACATGAAATATTGCATTAGGCAAATCTGCTGCAATAGACTTCTAGAAAGTTTTAAAGAGTTCTAGTCTTTCACATACTAGCCAAGTGAAATAATGGAAAGAATTTACTCAGTTTCTTGAAAACACCAGCAGTATCTGGAATTCACTCTAGCTTGGGTCAAGGGCTTAACTCTGAACCTATGGCTGTGACCAACAGGAGGAGAGCTTCCATTGATTATGATTACGTCATGTGTCCATCTCTGCATGAACTTTGGTTGCCACAGGTTTATAGTATTTCAGTGGGTAGGTCTGGGTCATGTGAGCACCCTTATAGCAGTACAGGTTAGCATGGGTCATCATACCTCTCTCCAAAATCATTTGGAGAATTAACTACAAGCATTTTCACAAAGGAAACTCAAGGTGTTATTGAAAATTCTAAGAAGCAATTCTATTTTGTACACATGGGGTTGCCATGATTTGGAATTGATTCAAGAGTAACTAGCAACAACATTATCAGAGCAAAGGGGAGAATTTCAGGACAGACAAAAATAACAACTAGATCCTCTAACAACAAATCGTAGAATTGAAGGCAGATCCACAACACTTTTACAACCTCTTCTAGTTAAAATTATACTTGTTGTTGTTGTTGTTGTTAAGTGCCGTTGAGTCGGTTTCGACCCATAGCAACCCTGAACAGGGTTTCCAAGGCTATAAATCTTTACGGGAACAGATCGCCTCATCTTTCTCCCGCGGAGCAACTGGTAGTTTCGAACGGCTGACCTTGCGGTTCGCAGCCCGATTCATAACCACTACGCTACCAGAGCTTAATGGTAGGTAAATCATACTTGCTTTCTCAAAAACTAGATAGTTGGGCTTCCAGGGCAAGATGGTGCAGAAGGCAAATGCACTGAGCAGAACTTCTGCAACGAAGGCATGGGAGAGCAAGTGAAAACGATATAGCTGGTGAAACTGGAACTCAGAGCTTCAGGAGATAGGCCAAAGAGGTGGACTGAGTGCTGAATGGAAGAGGAAGCTGAACAAGACCCCTGAAAGAGAAGAAAAACAGACAGACAGTACACAGGTATGGAGCGACGCAGCCATCTTGAGCTTTTGTAGGAGGTTGTAGATACAAACTTTTAAAACTAAGTAAGCATTCTGTAATTTAGAGCCAAACACTTGACCTTTTGTATATATAATACTTCACTCAGTAAAATGAATTCAGGCAGTGAATAATTCAAATAATAGCTTATTACCTCTCTTTATAGGATGGATGTAGGCAGGATGTAGGCAGGTTGGCAGCAAAGAGGGTGTGTAGTTCTGACTTCTGTCCATGACCTCCTGGTAGCTGGGGGCATGGCCAGTTCCACCCTCATCAACAGAGTGGCCAGTGGCACACCCTCTTGTGCAGACTCTGCTCTGCTTGGGGTCAGGTCTCTGGCATACTGCCCCTGCTTCTGGAGGCATGTGAACTGACCATGAACTATGCTATTCAAACAGTGAACAGAAGCTCATGTTCACACTTCCAGTCTACCATATCCATCAGGAGATAGGTGGAGCATGCCCAAGAACCCACCAATTTACAGTCAACAATTAAATATAAATGCTATGCCACAATGTTTCAGAGAAAACAGGATTTCACCTTACATGAAACAAAACCAGAACTGAGTGCTTCAAGCAAGTGACCAAAATACAGAGTCAGAAAATAGTATCATAACTACTTGATAAATTCAAAAGAATGCTATTTAGGCATCTTTAATAGATCGAGAGAATAAAAAAAAAACTGCAGATGGAATCAAGGAAAACATACAAACCTGTGGAAGAATTGGGGAGACAAACTAACAAAAATAAATGAAAACATGGCAACTATACAAAAACAACAATTAGAAAGCCAGAATATTAGCACAAAGACTTCAGAAATAGATAATACACCGACGGGGCAAAGTAGAATTGAATCATTGGAAGGTCAAATTACTGAACTTGAAGAAAAAGCTATTGAAATTCAAAACAATTGTCTAGTGCCTGTATTTAAATTAGTAATAATGATCTTAATATCTTTTCTTTCCATTTTTATAACATAATAAAATGGAATTGTATCCAAAAAAGGAAAAATCTATTGATAATCATTTGTTAGAAAAACAATCAGAAAAAAGAACAAAAAGTTTTAAGAAAGTCTAAATTTTCTGTGTGACAATGTCAAGATCAATTGTTTATGTGTGATTGGAATTCCAGAACAGCAAAAAGAGCAAAAAAAAAAACAAAAAAAAAAAACATAGAGAATAATGTACAAGAGTTATTGGAAGAAAACTTTCCTAATGTCATGGAAGATAAGAAGATAGCCACTCAAGAAGTTGAACAAACTCCAAACAGGATAGACCCCCCCCCCAAAAGAAAAGCACCAAGACATAGTTTAATCAAACTTTTCAAAACCAAAGATAGGAAAGAATCCTGAAAGCAGCTCAGAAAAAAACTAAAAGTCACATACAAAAAAGAACTAATAAGACTAAGCTTTAATTTCTTAGCAGAAACCATTCAGGCAAGACAACAATGGGATAACATACATAAAACTCTGAACAACAACAAAAAAATATTGCCAAACAAGATTCATATGTCCATCAAATATGACAGCAAATTTAGGTTATTTTCAGATAAATAGAAATTAAAAGAATTTGTAAAAACAGAGAGCCAATAACAGTAGACAACAATATGACAGTAACATACATGACAGTATGATTCAGAGCTCAACCCAGATATGTTGTTGTTGTTAAGTGCCGTCGAGTTGGTTCCGACTCACAGTGACCCTGTAAAAGGTTTCCAAGGAGCAGCTGGTAGGTTTGAACCACCGACCCTGCAGTTCAAACCAACCTTGCAGTCCAGTGCTTATCATACAGCACTACATCAGGACTCCAAGTTATAAAAGTATTCAAAGGAAAACAGACCTACAAGACAGAAATTACAAAACTAGAGATACAGTGGCAACCCAAAAATAAAATAAAATACAAGAGAATAATATAGTTGCAGAACTTCCAAATGAAGAGGAAATCAAGTAGATTTCAAGAAATAAATAAATAAAAATAAACTGAACTGTAATCCTAAAAACAAGGCCACGGCGTACTTCCAGCCCTAGGTCAACCCTTACACCTAATACTAACCCTGTTGTTGTTAAGTGCCATCAAGTCTATTCTGAGTCACAGAAACCCTGTATGAAAGTAGCTTGTAGATTTGAACAGCTGATCTTATGGTTTGCAGTCCAGTGCTGATGCTACAGTGCCTCACCAATCCTAAGTATAACCTTAGCACTAAAATAGTGTTGTTGTTACTGTTATTGTTAGGTAACAATAGAGTTAGTTCTGACACATAGCGTTCCTGTATAGGGTTTCCAAGGAGCAACTGGTGAGCTAGAACCGCCGACCTTGAGGTTCAAACCAACTTTGCAATCCAGCACATTAACATATAGGGCCACACCAGGACTCTAAGAGCCATATATATACTGGGGTCTTGGTGCGGTGCTTTAGGATAAGCACTAGACTGCTAGCCTCAAGTTCAAGCCCACTAGCTGCTTCTCGTACACACTATGTAAGGTGGCTATCAGCCAGAACTGACTCAATATATGACCATATATATGAAGTATGTACATTGTTGTTATTGTTAAGTGCTGTTGAGTGTGTTCTGAATCATGGTGATCCTGTATAGGGTTCCCAAGGAGAGTTGTGAGTTTGGTTTTGGTGAGCAGTCTACTGATTATCCTACAGCACCACTTCAGAACCATCCTGTTAGATTATGTGTCGCTCTGATGCCAGAAGCTACGCCACCAGCCGGGTCACTTATGGTGGACAGGTTTCAGAGTTGCTTCTAGAGGAAGAAAGACTAGGAAGAAGAGGTGGACTACTTCTGAATGTTTAGTCATTGACATTTTTTGAACTGCATCAGAACATTGTCAGATATACTACCAGGCACTGGAGACATTATGAATAGCAAGAGAATGTTATCAGATAATAGTGTTGGATGATGAGGCCCTCAGGTTGGAAGGCTCTCAAAATATACCCAAGAAAGAGCTGCCTCATCACAGTAGGCTTCACTGTGGTAATGTGAATGGAGTAAAGCTTTTGGGACCTTCATTTGCTGATGGAAAATCACTCAAAATGAGGAAAAACAGCTTCAAACATACCTTAATTATCTGAACATTGAATGTACAAAATATGGATCTAAGATAATTAGAAGCTGTCAAAAATGAAATGGAATGCATAAAAACCTAAATCCTAGGCATTAGTGACCTAAAATAAACCATCCATTTGAAGCTGCAATTATATAGTTTTCTAAGCTAGGAGTAACAAATTCAAAAGGAATGGCATCATATTCAATGTCAAAAAGAACACTTTAAGATCTATCTTGAAGTTCGATGTTGTCTGTCATAGGATAATATCCATACACCTACAAGGAAGAGTCCTGGTGTGGCACTGCAGGAAACCCTAGACAGGGTCGCTATGATTCAGAATCCACTGAACAACACTTTACATAAAAACAACAAGGAAGATCAGTTAATAGCACTATTATTCCAATTTATGCAACAACTACTACAGCCAGGGATGATGAAAGGAGGAAGATCCAATGAGACGGACTAATACAGTGACAGTAGCAACAGGCTCAAGTATAACAACAATTGTAAAAATGGTGCAGGAACGGACAGTATTTCATTCTGTTGTGCATAGAGTTGCTATGATTCAGAACTGACTTGCCACCACCTAACAAGAACAACAACATAAAGTGGAAATCCAGCCAAAAGAGGAAGACCCCAAAATGATATATTGGCAGCAGCAATAGATTCATGCATAACAACACTTGTGAGGATGACACAGGGCCAGGCAATGTTTAGTTCTGTTGTGCATAAGGTTGCTATGAGTTGGATTCAACTTGATGGCACCTAAAAACAACAAGGTGGAGGGTCAGAGAAAAAGAGGAAGACCCCCCCAGCCAGATGGATTGGCAAAGTAGCAGCATCAATGGGCTCAAGCATGGCAACAATTGTGAGGTTGGCCCAGGATCCGGTGGTGTTTCGATCTGTTGTGCATAGGGTCGGTATGAATTGGTACTGACTCGATGGCACCTAACAACAATAACAACATATATATATATATAGTTATTGTTTATATATATATTGTTTATATATATATAACATATATATGTTTTATATATATATATATATATATATATAAGTACACATGTACTTTTAGTTTGTTCTTACTGTCAGTAGCATTATTTGACCTGTTTAAAGCATAATTTCAATGCCACCGATAGAAATAATAATGTTGTTGTTGTTAAGTGCCATCAGTTTGGTTCTGACCCATAGTGAACCTTTATAGGGTTTCCGAGGAGTGGCTGGTGAGCTTGAACTGCCGACCTTGTAGTTCAAACCGACTTTGCAGTCCAATGCATTAACTCACAGTGCCACACCAGAATTAGTTAACAGTTATATAAGCCCTCATTTTTCCCATGCACTGATCTAAGCAAAAATGAAAAAAAAAAAAAAAATTGCACATATGTTTATGAATATGTGCTATATACTCATTTTATGAGCTATTTAATATAGGTCCTTTGACACATTCACACAGCAAGCAGTATTGCATTCGACTGAGGTCTATAGACCCATGAAGTTGATTCCAAGCAGTCATCAAAATAACTAAGTCAGAGGTCAGAGGTCAAGAGCCAAAACTAAAGTCAATGAGCTATACAGAATGAAGAGAGGGAAGCATGAGACTGGACAGGGAATTCTAGGTAGGGAATCTTTTTTCCCAACCTTCTAAAGTTGCTTGGGCCACTTAACAGGTCAAAGATAAAGTAAACTTAGAACAACTTTTTAAAAAAATAACTTATAGTATTTGTTGTTGTTGTATGATCTCACTTATATAAAAACAGGCAAATGTTTATAGACCAAAGTTTATTGTGATTACTAGGGCAGAAGGATGTAAGAATTGGGGTTATTGCTAATTGAATGCTGAGTTTTGGTTTGGTTGTAGCCATTAGGTGCTGTCCAATCAGTTCAGACTCATAGTGACTCTATGCACAACAGAAGAAAATATTGCCCCTTCCTGCAGAATCCTCACAATTATTGTTATGCATGAGTCCACTGCTGCTGCCATTGTGCCAATCCATCTCCTTAGGGGGTCTTACCTCTTTTAGCTTACTCTCCACTTCACTGACAATGTTGTCCTTTTCCAGGGAACCTTCCTTCCTGATAATATATCCAAAGTATAAGAGACAAAGTGTTGCCATACTAGCTTCTAAGGAGCATTCTGGCATTACTTCTTCTAACCCAGATGTGCTTGTTCTTCTGGCAGTCCATGGTACTTTTAAGATTCTCCTACACCATAACTAAAACGCATCAATTCTTCTATGGTCTTCCATAGTCATTATCCAACTTCCAATACTATGGCTTGGCTCAAGTGCTCCTTAGTCCTCAAACTGAAGTCTTCGCACTTCAATAATTTAAAGAAGTCTTGTGTAGTACATTTGCCTAATGCAATACATCATTTGATTTCTTGACTGCTGCTTCCATGAGTGTTGATAGTAGTCAAAGAAAAATGAAATATTTGAGAACAATTTTAATCTTTTCTCTATTAATCATGATGTTATTTATTGGTCCAATTTTGAGGAGTTTTGTTTCCTTTGCAGTGAGGTGTAATCCATACTGAAGGTTCTGGTTTTTGATCTTCATCAGTAAACATTTTAGTTCCTTTTGTCTTTCAGTAAACAAGGTTGTATCATCTGCATAACGTAGGCTATTAATTAGTCTTCCTCCAGTCCTGATGCCACATTCTGCTTTTTATAATCCAGCATCTCAGACTATTTCTTTAACATAGAGATTGAATGTTGTTGTTGTTAAGTGCCATCAAGTCATTCCCAACTCATAGCAACTCTGTATAGGGATTCTGATGGATGGGCTGGTGAGTTTGATCCATTGACCTTTTAATTCAAACAGACCTTATCCTATAGTGTCAAAGCAGGACTCCAGAGATTGAATAAGTATGGTGAGAGAATACAACAACCCTGGTGCACATCTTTCCTGATTTGAAACCACGTAGTCAGTATTCCTTTGTTCTGATCAAGCAACTGCTTCTTGATCTATATACAGGTTCCTCATGAACACAATTAAGTTCACAATGTTTTCCATAGCTTGTAATGATCCACACAGTCGAAAGCCTTTTCATAGTCAATACAGCAAAGATATCCTTTCTTTGCTTTCAGGCAAGATCCATCTGACATCAGCAATGATATCCATCATTCCATGTCCTCATCTGTCAATATACTGTTGCAACTGTTCTGAGTTAGCAAAATTTACTTGCATCTGATACTTATGATATTGTCCAACAATTTCCACATTCTGTTTGGTCATCTCTCTTGAATGAGTACAAATATGGATCTTTTCCAATATGTTGGCCAGGTAACGGTCTTCCAAATTTCTTAGCATACATGAGTGAGTGCCTCCAGTGCTGCATCAGTTTGTTGAAAGATTTCAATTTGTATTCCATCAATTCCTGGAGACTTGTTCTTTGTCATTGTCTTCAGTGCACATTGGCCTTCTTCCTTCAGTACCATTGGCTCTTGATCATATGCTATCTCTTGAAATAACTGAACATTGAACATTTCTTTTTGGTACAGTGACTCTGTGTATTCCTTTCATCTTCTTTTGAAACTTTCTGTATCATTCAGTGTTTTGCCCATATTGCAAGCTGAATGTGTTCTTCTCTTTTGGTTTTCTAACTTCAGACCTTTGCACATTTCATAATACTTGACTTTGTCTTCTCAAGCTGTCTTTTGAAAATTTCTATTTAGCTCATTTCCTCCTCACTTCTTTCATTTGCTTTAGCAAGTTTACAACTCCCTTCAGATATCCATTTTGATCTTTTCCTTCTATCTTGTCTTTTTGATGATCTTTTGATTTCGTCCTGTGTGATGATCTTGATGTCATCCCACAGCTCTTCTGGTCTTCATCACTAGTTTCCTAATGCATCAAATCTGTTCTTGAGATAATCTCTAAATTCAGGTGGAATATGTTCAAGGCCGTATTTTGGCTCTCATTTGCTTGTTTTTATTCTCTTCAGCTTCATCCTGAATTTGCAAAGTAGCAATTGATGGTCTGTTCCGTGATCTGTCCTTGTTTGGGCTGATGCCCTTGTTTTCCACCGTCTCCTCTCACAGAAGAAGTCAATTTTATTTCTGTGTATTCCATCTGGTGAGCTCTACATATATAGTCATCTTTTATGTTGTTTAAAAAAGATGTTTGCAATGAATAAGTCATTAATCTTGCAAAATTCTATCATGCAATCTCCAGCATCATTTCTATCACCAAGGCCATATTTTCCAACTACTGATCCTCTCTTTTTCTTTCCAACCTTTGCATTCCAATCACCAGTAATTACAATACATCTTGATTGCATGCTAGATCAACTTCAGACTGAAGAAGTTGGTAGAAGTCTTCAATTTCATCATCACTGACTTTAGTGGCTGATGTGTAAATATGAGTAATAGTGGTATTAACTGATCTTCCTTGTAGGTGGGTGGATAATATCCTACCACAGATAGCATTATACTTCAAGATAGATCTTGAAATGTGCTTTTTGATGATGAATGTAGCATCATTCCTCTTCTATTTGTTTTCTCCTGCATAGTAAACTATGTGGTTGTCAGATTCAAAATGGCCAATCCCAGTCCATTTCAGCTCACTAATGCCTAGGATCTCGATCTTTATGCATTCCATTTCATTTCAGAAAACTTCCAGTTTTCCTAGATTCATACTCAATATATTCCATTTGTGTTTTATTGTGAATTGAGTGAAGGTTCACAGAAAAGATCATCTGTTTTACATTTAACAAATCATACAGTTTGTTTCATCTCCAGGTTTACAATCCCCTCCATGCAGCAACAGTTATTCTGTTTCCTCCCTGTGGTTTCTATTTGCATTCCACTCACCTTTCTATCCCTTCTCAACTTTGTCCTTAGAATACTGTTGCCCTTTTGATTTTGAATGATTGACCATTCCATGGTGAGTATACCTTGGTTGTTCCCCCTTCCCCCTTTAATCAATGTAAAAACTGCTCGGCTGAAAATTGGGCAACAAGGGTGAGTTCCTTTCCAGACCTGATGGGTGGTCAAGGGCCATAGTCTCAGGTTCCTCTAGTCCCTTTCTGACCAATAACCCCAGTTTGTGTGTGTGTTTGTGTTTTAAATAACTTTGAGTTTTGTTCCACATATTCTCCCACTCTATCCGGGAGCCTCTAATGTGATCCCTTTCAGGGCAGTTGGTACTAGTTGCCAGCCACAGTCTAGTTCTCCTGGTCTCAAGGTGGTGGAGACTAATGCTCACATGTTCCATTAGCCCCATTAGATTAATTGATTCCAAGCCTCTTTAATTCTTATCACTCTTTTTATTTCTGCACATGGAGAAACCAATAGCTGTGCCTTAAATGCCACTTCTCAGCTTTCAAGATCACAGATGCTACTCACCAAGCAGGATAAAGAACATTGTCTTTGTGGACTATGTTATGCAATTGATGATGGTGTCCCTCAGGTCCATCAACTCATTGCTTTTAGATGTCTGATAATATCTAGAAATCTTTCATCATTTTGCCTACTGCATGCTCAACCACATTCTTAGTTGTGTTTGTATAAAAGATAAATATTCATGTACAAATGTCCTCTTTCAAATTCTTATATATATGTGGGATAGATAGATAGATTTATATTTATATACCCCACTATCCCTCCCTTACCCTTTTAGTTTATGTCTCAATCCATGATTCTACAGACAGAACACTGCTGTTCCAAGGTTGTGTATATATCACTATTTATCTCCATCCCCTTATGTCTTTACCTATCTTCATTCTTCTTCTCCACTCTCCCTCTCATTGTGTATTGCCCTCCATGTCACCTGGGCTAACACGTGTCTACCCTCTAGCCAGTGAATTATTCACCCCTATCTCCTACCCCTGGAGTCCTGGTGTGGCACTGTAGAATAAGTACTCAACTGCAAGGTTGGTTTGAACAGCAAGGTTGGTGGTTAAAACTCACCAGATGGTCCCCAGAAACCCTATATAGAGTCACTATTAGTCTGAACCGACTTAATGGCACTTACCTACAACAACATCTTCCTACCCCAGGTAACCATCAAATAATGTTTCTTTTAGTATGGAAACCTTTTCATAAGCTTTTACAATAATGGTTTCATACAGTATTTGTCCTTTTGTGATTGACTAATTTCACTCAGCATAACATTTTCTAGGTTAATCTAATTCATTGTTAGTTTTCAACATTGCATGCTACTCCACTGTGTGTATGTACCAAAGTTTGTTTATCCAAACTTCAATTGATGGGCACTTAGGCTGTCTCTGTCTTTTTGCTATTGGAATAGTGCTATGACGAACATCTGAGTGCATATATCTACCCGTGTCCTTGTTCATATTTCTTGTGGGTATAGACCAAGTATTTGGTGTGTTATTTGGTGTATGAGTAATTGCTGGGTCACAAGTTATTTGTATTTCCAACTCTTTAAGGAAGCACCATACTGTTTTACAGAGTGGGTAAACCATTTTGTATTCCCACCAACAATATAGGAAAGTCTCAGTTTCTAAACACCCTCAGCAGCATGTGTTGTTTTCTGTTTATTTGAACTTTGCTGTTAATGCTGCTGTGAAATGATATCTCATTATTGTTTTGATTTGCATCTTTCTAATGGACTTGCATCTTTCTAATGGTTACGAATCGGGCTGCGAACCTTAAGGTCAGCGGTTCGAAACTACCAGCCGCTCCGCGGGAGAAAGATGAGGCTTTCTACTCCCGTAAGGATTTACACCCTCAGAAACCCTGTACAGGGTCGCTATGGGTCGGAACCGACTCGACGGCACTTAACAACAACAACAACAACAATGGACTTCTGGTGTGGCACTGTAGGATCATCATTGGACTGTGAACCACAAGGTTGGTAGTTCAAACACAACAGGTGCTTCTTGTAAGTCTTATGCAGGGTCACTAGGAGTCAGAACTGTCTTGATGGCACTTACTAACAACAAAAAGTGCTAATGATCAGGAATATGCCTTTATATATTTTTTGGTTGCCTGAATGTCTTCCTTAGTAAAGTACCTGTTCATGTCCTGTTCCCAGTTTTTAATTGTTTGGGTTTTTTTTTTTTTTTTTGTATTTTTCTTATAGAGGTGTAATTGTTTTCTATAAATTTTAGATATTAGTCTTTTGTCTGATATATCATTGCAAAAAATTCCCAGTATGGGGGTTCTCTTTTTACTTTTTTGGTGAAAGCTTTTGATGCACACAAGTTTCTAGTTTTTAGGAGGTCCCAGTCATCTATTTTGTCTTCTATTGGTTGTGTGTTTTTGTAATGTTTGATAGTGTACGTATGCCATGATTAGAGCAACTGAGTGTCTCCCTATTGTTTCACTGATGATCATAGTTCTAGGTTTTACATTTAGGTCTTTAATCCATATTGAGTTTGTTTTTGTATCATACATTAATAATAATAATTATTATTATTAATGGATAGTTGGAGTCCTGGTGTTGTGGTGTAGAATAAGCACTCAGCATAAGGTCAGTTTGAACCACAAGGTTGGCTGTTCAAACTCATCAGCCACTCCTCAGAAACCCTATACAGGGTCACTATGAGTTGGAAACCACTAACAGCACTTAACAACTAACAGATGCTTACAGCTGTTTCTCCTCATTTTGTGTTGTGCCCTATCAGCAAATGAAAATCCCAAAAGCTTTACTCCATTCATGACATCATGGTCAACTGTATTTGAGGAGGCAGTTTTTCCCCAGTCATATTTTTTAGTGCTTTTCAACCTGAGGGGCTCATCTACTGGCATTATATCTGAAAATATTCTGATGCTATCTATGTTGTTTCAATATTCAATATCCTGGTGCTATCTGACAGTGTTCCACTGCTATTCATAAGGGTTTCAGTGGCTAACTATTCAGAAGCAGTCTGCCTCTCCTTCCTAGTCTGTCTTAGTCTTGAAGCTCATCTGAAACCTGCCCACCATGGGTATACCTTACTGGTATTTAAAATACTGATGGCACAGCTTCCAGCATTACAGCAACATGCAAGCCACCATAGTACAACAAACTGGCAGACCAGTGGTGGGAGTTCTGTTTAGGGTGATGGAAAAATGATTGATTAAAAGTGTTTGCACAGCTGGTTACTGCAATTCATGTCAATAAGTTATACACCTGTGAAAAAATTGAATTGGTAAATGTTGTATGATAAGTATATTCACAACAAAAACAGGAACAGTAACTGCTGAGGCTACTTATGTACAATCAAATACATCATGGGATTTGATTTGATTACTTTAAAAAAAAAAGTATGTTCCAATTTCATTCTTTAAAGAGATGGAAAACTTAGCATTAATTTTATATGGAAAGGAAATAGACCTCAGGTAAACAAAGGATTACTTAAGAAGAACAATGTTGGAGACCTCTTACTTCCAGATCTCAAAATCTACTACACAACTACAGTGTTCGAAACAGCCTGCCTGATACTGGTACAATGGTAGATACATAGATTGATGGAATAGAATTGAAAACTCATAAGTAAATCCATTCACATACAGTCAGCTGATCTTTGACAAAGTGCCAAAACACATTAAATGGAAAAGAGATAATCTCTTCAACTAATGGTGTTAGCAAAACTGAAATCCAATAGTTGAAAAAGGAAACAAACCCATATCTCACACTATATACAAAAATGAACTCAATTTGGATTAAAGACAAAAATGTAAAACCTAGAACAGTAAAGGTCATAAATGAAAAAATGAGGACAAACTTAGTGAATCAAATACATAGCCTAAATACACTGTTGAACACATCTAAAAATATACAAACAGTAGATGACAAAATATACAACTGGGACCTCCTAAAAAAAATGTTGTGCATTTCACCAAAAGAGTAAAAAGAAAGCCCACAGAGTAGGAAAAAAAAATTTGCAATGACATATCAGACAAGGGTCTAATCTCTAAAATTTATAGAAAACTACAATACTTCTACAAGAAAAAGACAAACAACCCAATTGAAAAATGTGTAGAGAACATGAACATACACTTCATAAAAGAAGACATTCAGGCAGCCAACAAATATTTGCAATCATTAGTCATTGTTGTTGTTGTTAAATGCTGTTGAGTCAATTCCGACCCATAGCGATCCTGTATAGAGTTTCTGAGGAGCAACTGGTCATTGGAGAGCTGCAAATCAAAACAACAATGAGATCTCATCTAACTCCTGCATTAATAGTAAAGTTCAAACAAACAGAAAAAACAAATACTGGCAAGGGTGTGGAGAGACTGGGACTCTCCAACATTGCCAGTGGGACTGTAAAATGGTACATAAAGTTAGGAATAGAAATACCATATGACCCAGTAATCCCCTTACTTAGCATCTATCTCTAAGAAATAAGAGCCATGGCATGAGTAGATATATGCACACCCATGCTCATCACAGTGCCATTCACAATAGCAAAAAGATGGAGACACCCCATCAACGGAAGAATGAATAAACAAACTTTGGTACATACACACAACAGAATGCTATGCAACATTGAAGAATAATGATGAATCTATGAAACATTTCATAACATGGATGAACCTGGAGGGTATTATGGTGAATGAAATTAGTCAGTCACAAAAAGACAAATATTATCCAGCCATAGTCAATTAGCATAGTATAGTCCACAAAGATAATGTTCTATATTACTTTGGTAACAACTGGGACCTTAAAAGCTCATGAAAGTTTATCTGATGTGCAAATATTGGTTCCTCCATGTGCAGAAAGGAGGCTAGAATGGAAATAGGAACTACAGTAAAGAAATGGGATGACTGTTTTTATTTACCTGGAGGAAATTGCAATCATTGAGATGTCTGATTTGTTGGATGTGAAACTGATGATTGTCTCTGTAAACTTTCATTCAATTCTCAATAAAAAGAAAGAAAAAAAATTAAAAAAAAAAAAATAAGGACAGTGAGTTTTAACATGGGGGATTTTTTAAAAAATCTCTAGGGAAGATATTTACAAGGAAATCATAAAACCAAGAAATCATAAAAGACAAGATTGAGCTACTGAATTTGCCTCAGAATTTTTAACTTCTGAATACCCCACACAAATAAAGTCAAAAGATAAACAAAAATTGAATAAAACTTTTGCAATGCACATTGCTTCATACAATAAGCCTTCAAATAAATTAGCGAGGGTGGGGGGAAGGAAGGAAGGAAAAAGAAATGAGGGAAACACAGGATAGAGGGATGTGGAAAGAGGAAGAGAAGGAGGCAGAGTGGAGAAAGAGAGGAAAGGGAGAGGGTATGGGGAGTGGGGAAAAGGGGAAGGAAGAATGAAGAAGGGAGGGAGTGAGAGAGGGAGAGTAAAAGAAGAAGAAGGAAGGGGGAAGAAGGAGAAGCAAGGAAAGGAGGAGGGGGAAGGGAAGAAGAGGAGCAAAGGACAAGCATGAAATACTTCTCAGCATCACTCATAATTTTTAAAAGTTCAAATTAACACAATAATAAAGAACATTTTTTCAACTTATACATCTAAAATGAAAGCAAATATGTTGGCACAAGTGTGTGGGGAAATAGCTACTGTCACACACTGTTGGTCGGGTATAAATTATGCAACTTCTCTTAAGGATAATTTTAATGAAATACCAATGTTTAAAATTGCATATATTTCTGACTTTTCAATTTTATCAAAATCCAGGATCTAGAGAATAAATGAAATCAGGATAATGATATACCTTAATAACAAACATCATACCTAAAAAATGAACATGACTGTTCCCATGTGATTGATGATGTCATTTATAACATTGGAGAAGGTGAAATTTTAGCTCAAGACTTTTCTTAGACAGCCCTGATAGATACCAGTCTACTTAGTAGACTATTTTTGAGAGATAATAACAAATTCTGAATCTACTGTGACTTGTAACCTGTTTAAATTGGTTTTGTCTTTGCTCTCCTCTAGACTGATCATCCTGAAAAACTGAGGCTATTCAACTTCCAGTATTTTACAATCCACATTAGCAAGTTCTGAACAGTGTCCGTCAAGCACCAGGGAGGATAGAGGCACCGTCTGGGGCAGGGTGACAGAGATACCAAATGGTATGAGAATGCATGGGAGGGAATGGTTACATAGAAGAATCATATTTGAAAGAGGCCTTGAACAGCAGGAAGAAAATGGAACGCCTCAGAATATCAAAAAGGGCATGCCAAGAATAAGGAAGAACAAAGGATGCACAGGAAAAGTTGAAACTTGAAGACAATTCTAGAAGATATCAGAATGTGAGTGATAAAATCCAAAGCCAACAGTGGACCAATGAGAAAGAGACCCTAGATGTCATGATGTGCTATAGTGGTGTGCCCTACAGTCTATACATTCCTTTAAAAAACAAACACTCATACCTTTTGGGGTTATTTGATGATGCATGGAGGGGATTGTAATCATTGCAATGAAACGAAATATGATAGGATGAGTATAAAGCTGATGTTCTCCCATGTATTAATTAAATAAATAAAAACGTGGGGGGAAAAAACCACTCGTCAAGTCAACTACTATTCATGCCAACCACATATTATTTCAGAGTAGAACTATACTGAACAGACTTTTCAATGGCTAGATTTTTTTATTGTTGTTGTTTAGGTTTTTTGCTCTTTTTGGTTGTCAAGCCTTTATTCCAAGGCACATCTGGGTGGATTCAAACCTCTATCCTTACAGTTAGCCACCAAGGACATTAGCTGTTTGAACCCCCAGGGACTCTATACATTTATGTGTCACCCTTAAAAGTTTTGCCATTTTGACCAATAGCCATATTTACTATATTTTTTCCCTTGAAATCTGCTTCTTTTTTCTTCAGTCTCATCTTTAGAAATGATATCCATAAAATAACTGTTAATGTGCTCTATACAGGTCTTATTTTTTATTTGAATTTGTATTGCCTATAAGTTGCATTACAGTGGAGGCCTTGTTAAATTCATGAAATGAAGTCAGGTTTTCTGAGCTATATTTCACTGTATATACAACCCTATTTGTTTGTGAAAGTTTAGTCATTTACATTCTAAAAAATAATGAGGATGAGCATTGTTTTAGTTATCCATTGCTACTGTAACAAAAATACCATAAGTGGGTGACATGACTTAAAAGAGCAGAAATATATTTTCTCCCCATTCTGGTAGCTGAAAGGTTACATAAATGTCCCTACCATGCCAAATCCTTCCTTGGTGGTGGTGGTTGTTGTTGAGTACTATCAAATCAGTTCTGACTCATAGTGACCCTATGAATATAGGATTTCCAAGGAGTGGCAGATGGGTTTGAACTGCCAACCTATGGTTAACAGTTCAGTGTTTGTCCTACAATGCCACATAGTCTCAGACTGTCCTTGTTTCTTGGAGATGCACATATGGAATCTGTCTTTCCCAGTATGTGCTTTGGTACAGGTCTTCTAATATATGTTAAATAAATATACTGTTGTTGTTAGGTACTGTAGAGTCAGTTCTGAACTGTATACAACAGAACGAAACCCAGCCTAGTCCTGTACCAGCCTCACAATGATGTTTAAGTCCATTATTGCTTCCACTGTGTCAATTCATCTCATCGATTGAGGGTCTTTTTCACTGATCCTACATTTTATCAAGCAGAATGTCCTTGACTGTTCCTTCCTGACACCATGTCCAAAGTATGAAAGACAAAGTCTCACTATCATTGCTTCCAAAGAACAATCCAGCTGTACTTCTTCCAAATTTGACAGCGTATGGTATATTCAATATTCTTTGCCAACACCATAATTCAAATGCTTCAATTCTTCTCCAGTCTTCCTTATTCATTGTCCAGTTTTCACATGTATATGAAGGTCAAGTGTGCCTTTGTCTTCAAAGTGACATCTTTGCTCTTTAACACTTTCAAGAGGTCTTGTGCAGTAAATTTGTCTCATGCAATACGTCATTTGATTTCTTGACTGTTTTGAAACTTAATTGTGGACCATACTAAGAACCAACAAAGGGGCACATATCTCACCTTGAGAAATGCTGCCTTCAGAGATATTCACTTCAAACTAGGCATCATGAAAGTCATAATTTGGTCATGTTTATATCACACATGACAATCTAGATGAAACAAGAAGTGTGAAATTGAGGAAACCAGATGTTCTTCCTAAACTGTGCTGAACCATAAATTAGTGTTCTAGACTAGAAGGAGAAACTAGTATTTTTAAACAGCTGTTGTGTACAGTCTCTATGCTAGTTATTTAAAATAGCTTGTGAATGGACGTGGAACTTATACAAAACCAAATAATGCAACCAAGCAAGTAACTTCCTAATGCAAACATCTTCATATTCCAAAAATCCTGACAACCCGATATTAAATATCATTTCAAAGTAGTTTTGTCTCAGTTTTGACTTCCTTTGGAGGAAGGTTGTTGGATCCCACTTAAAAGGATGACTATCCTCTAAGGAGGAAGACCACAATACCACAAGAAACAAGACAAAAAAATACAACCATCAATTATCTTACAACATTTACTAAAGGCAGGAGAGATTTCATAATAATGTGTTAGCTGGTTGGAGTCGTGGCGTGGTTTCTCCTGTATCTGTTTATTTGCTTAAAGTACATGCATTCACGTGTCTGCCAGCATTGATTCTTGGGAAACCCAGGAAGATTCTTAACTAGAATTGGAATTGTGTTCACATGCTCTCATCTTCATGGAAAACAAAATGACTTATCTTCCATTGGTTACAGAGAGGAATCAGGAAGGCATTGTTGCCTTACTCTACTGGTTAAATGGCCTTTGGTTCAGGTTTAGGCATAATATGTCTTTACTTTCCCAAAGTCTATTTATCCCTAAGCCATAACAAAAATACTCTTCTTTTTCACACTGCCAATCAAGCTGAAGTGTGGTGAGGCAGAAAGTTCCATGAGTAGCATGTTCTGGGGTTCAGGGAGAGAACACAAATTAATCATATATTTGGGAAACAGTCCTCACAACTAAAGAATAACAACTTACCAGGGAGCTTTAAGAAAACTTGTGGGAAAATGTAATTAAAAGAAAATTGAAGCTTGATGGTGGATACGGTAGATGTGCTGTGAAGTTCACCATCAGAAATACCACAGAATAGCAGATGAAGTGGGTTCAGGGCAGAGCTCCAAAACTCTGAACCACATAGGTAGGAATATTTTTAAAGTTTGAAGGCTTATAGCTAGTGGAATTTGAAGCAGAAGTAAAAAATCACATATTTTTTAATCTGCCAGTCTCAGCGGCCTGGAACCAACAACTTGGGCAAGACCAAGCAGGGAAGCAGACCCACCTTGGAATAACACCACGGGAACCTCAGAGCAAAGGTGGACAATACACTTTGTCAGTTTTGCTTTTTTCTGATTTTCTTTTCTTTCTTTTTTTTTTTTTTTTTTTTGGTATCTGTTCATTGAGCACCCACTGCTTGGCACCTCCATCTGGTGACTAGAGGGGGTGACTGAATGAATGGATACCCTTCACCCCACCACTGGTGGGTTCTTCTGCCACACATGCGCACAGACACTCTCAGCCCAAGAGTAGGCCCTGAACTATTTTTTCTGGGAAAAGGCCAGAACAAGGGGTGTTGAGAGGGAAAGAGAGTTTAAAAACAAAGCAGGCCAAAAATTAAATTAAATCCTGAGGTATATCATAACAAGCAACAGTGGCATATTGAAATTTATCATACAGAGTTGAAGTCAAGAAGCTGAAACTTCTTTAAAGTCATACTCATATTAGGCTACAGATTTTTTTTTAATTTTTTCTTCCTCTTCTCCCCTTTTTGCAATTATAGACTACAGTGTCCAATCTAGTTTTGTTGCTGTTGTTGTTGTTACGGTGGTATTTTTTGTTTATTTGTTTGTTTTGTTGTTGCTATTTTGCTGTTTTATGCTCCCCCTTTTGCCTCTGGGGGACTCTTTCTCTCCCTATATTGCCCAAGAGGAGATAGCAACTGCTGCCATATAGTCATGCTGCAACCACACTCTCTAAGACACCAAAATCCAGGCAAGAACCAAAACCAATTGCCATACACCAGAAAGGGAGACAACACCTGTAAAACTTACTCTGAGTTAAGCAATAAAAAGACTGGAAAGGGAAGCCAACATCCTGATCACATCAATCTGGAGGCACTAGAAAGCAAAAAAAACAACAACAAAAACAAAACAAACAACAAAATACACACCCATCTAAGTATTAAGGCCAAAGATAAACACTAAACATGTCCAAGAAGCAAAAGCAGATGACCATATCAGCACATGTCCAGCAACAAGAAAAAAATGTCTGACACAAATGACCTAGAGGTAGACCTGGATTACATTCTGGAAGGAGGACAGGCTTAGGAAATACCTGAGAAGGAATTCAGAAAAATGATTATAAAATATTTCAAAACACTTTACAATGGAGTTGAGAAAAATAAGGAAGAAGTCAGTAAAGCACTAAAGGAACAATCAGATAAGATAGATACAGCATTGGAAACAATTCAAAACCTACAGAAAGAGGTCCAAATGATCAATAATAGAGTATCAGAAATAGACAATACACTGAAAGGACAAAGGAGTAGATCAGAAGAAATGGAAGGCAAAACTAGTGAGCTGGAAGACAAATCTCTCAATACTGCTAAGATAGAAGAGCAAACAGAAAAAATGATTTAAAAATCTGAAGAAGGTATAAGATTCATGTTGGACAACATGAAGAGGAATAACTTAAGAATTATCAGCATTCAAGAACAGGAAGAATCACACAAGTCCACAGAGAAAATAGTGAAAAACTACTGGAAAAAAATTTCTGTAACATCCTAAAAAGTGAAAAGATAAACATTCAAGAAGCTCAACAAACTCCAGGAATGACAGACCCCCAAAAGAAAATCACTGAGACATATCATAATCAAGTTGTCCAAAATCAAAAATAAGGAGAGAACCATGAGGAAACTCACAAGAAAGAACACAAAAAGCAAGAACTTACCAAAAGAAGACACAGAGAACAAGGAAAGCAGCAACACCACAATAAAACAAACATAATGGCAAAAATTAATCCATACTGAATGTAAACAGATTAAATGCACCAATTAAGAGAAGGAGGGTGGCAGAATGGATAAGAAAACAAGATCTTACACACATAGACAAAAACAGATTAAAAGACAAAGGATGGAAAAAATATACCAAGCTAATTGCAATCGAAAACAAACAGGAGTGGCAGTACTAATCTCTCATAAAATAAGCTTTAAGGGAAAAACAAGAATCATAGATAAAGATGGACATTATCTCATGATTAAATGGATAATTGAACAAGATGGCATAACCATATCTATGTTCCCAATGAAAGAGCTCCAAAATATCCAAAGCAAACTCTAACTGATTTGAAGAAAGAAATAGACAAATCTACAATAATCATGGCAATTTTAATATACCACTTTCAAAATGGATAGACAGCCAGAAAGAAATTTGACAAAGACACAGAAGAACTAAACAACACAATCAGCCAACTGGACCTCATAGATGTGTATAGAGCATTCAACCCAACAACTGCACAATACACATGCTTTTCCAGTGCACATAGAACATTCTCCAAAACAGACCATGTATTAGGCCACAAAACAAACCTCCATAAATTTACAAACATCAAAATACTACAAAGCATCTTCTCAGACAACAATGCTATCAAATTAGAAATCAACAAGACCAAGGAAATCAAGCCAAATACATCGAAACTGAATAACACCCTGCTGAAAATCGACTGGGTAGTAGAAGAAATTAAACGTAAACTCACAAAGTTCCTAGAAACAAATGAGAATGAAAACACAACATACCAAAATCTTTGGGAAACGGCAAAAGCAGAGCTGAGAGGACAATTTATTGCAATAAACGCACACATCCAAAAAGAAGAAAGAACCAAAATTAACACATTAACACGGCATCTTCAACAATTAGAAAAAGTCCAACAGAAGGAACCTACAGCCACCAAAAGAAAAGAAATAATAAAGATTAGAGCAGAAATACATGCGGTAGAAAACAGAAACACTATAGGAAGAATCAACAGGACAAGAAGCTGGTTCTTTGAAAAGATTAACAAAATTGACAGACCATTGGTAAACCTAACAAAAGAAAAGAGGGAGAAGACACAAATAACACACATTAGAAATCACATAGGTGATGTCACAATGGAACCAAAGGAAATCAAACGGATAATAACAGAAGACTATGAAGAGTTAGTTGTATGCCAACAAATTTGAAAACTTAGAAGAGATGGATACATTTATAGATAAACACGACCTGCCTAAATATACACAGAGTGAAGTAGAAAACCTGAAGAAATTGATAAGGTCAACAAAACACTCCCAACCAAAAGAAGTCCAGGCCCAGATGGCTTCACAGGTGAGTTCTACCAAACATTCAGGGAAGAGCTGTCATCAATTCTACTCAAATTATTCCAGAATATAGAGGAGGATGGAAAATTCCTAATAAATTTTATGAAGCAAGCATAACCCTCATACCAAAACCAGGGAAGGACATCACTAAGAAAGAAAATTATAGACCAATATTCCTCATGAACATAGTTGCAAAAATTCTCAAGAAAATCCTAGCCAACAGAATCCAACAGCACATCAAAAAAATAATACATCATGACCAAGTGAGATTCATATCAGGGATGCAAGGATGGTTCAACATTAGAAAAACGATCAACATAATCCATCATATAAATAAGAAAAAAGAGAAGAACCACTTGATCATATCGATTGATTCAGAAAAGGCATTTGACAAAATCCAACAGCCATTTCTTATAAAAACACTCACAAAAGCAGGAATTGAAGGAAAATTCCTCAGCATAATTTTCAGCCTACATTACTCTAATGCAGACAAATTGAAATCCTTCCCTCTGTGAACAGGAAGTAGACAAGGATGCCTTTTGTCACCACTCCTGTTCACTATTGTGCTGGAAGTCTTAGCAAAAGCTATATGGCAAGACAGGGAAATTAAAGGCATCCAAATTGGAAAAGAGGAAGTAAAACTCTCTCTATTTGCAGACGATATGATCCTATATGTAGAAACCCCCAAAGACTCAGTAGAAAGCTACTACACCTCATTGGAAGATTTCTACAAAAATCAGTTGGATTCCTCTGTACCAAAAATGACAGTGCTGAAAACGACAAGGAAAGCAACACCATTCACAATAGCCGCCCAAAGCATGAAATATTTAGGAATAAATGTAGCCAAAGTAACAAACGACCTGTACAAAGAAAACTACAAAACACTACTACAAGAAACCAAAAGAGACCTACAAAAATGGAAGAATGTAACATGCTCCTGTACAGGAAGACTTAACATTATAAAAATATCAATACTACCCAAAGCAATTTACACATATAATGCAATGACAATCCATATTCCAATGACACTCTTCAAAGAGATGGAAAAAACAATTACAAACTTTATATGGAAAGGAAAGGGACCCAGGATGAGCAAAGCACTTCTTAAGAAGAAGAAGAATGTTGGAAATCTCTCATCCCATGACTTAAATATTTATTACAAGTCTACAGGGTCAAAACAGTCTGGTACTGGTACAATGAAAGATACGTTGATCAATGGAACAGCATCGAGAATCCAGAGATTAACCCATCCACATACAGCCAAATGATTTTTGACAAAGTACCTAAATATATTACATGGGGAGGGGATAGTCTTTTCAACAGATGGTGCAGGCAGAATTGGAAAGCGATATGCAAAAGATTGAAACAAGACCTTTATCTCATGCCTTATACAAAAATCAACTCAGCATGGATTAAAGACCTCAATGTGAATCCCAAAATTATGAAGGCCATCAATGAAAAAATAGGAACAATTGTGAGGGCAATAATTGAGGAAATACACAAACTACCAAACATTTTTAAAACTACACAGACAAAAGAAGACAAAATAGATGATTGAGACATACTAAAAATTAAAACGTATGTGCATCAAAAGACTTCACTAGAAGAGTAAAAAGGGAACCCACAGAATGGGAAAAAATCTTTTGCAATGACACATCAGAGAAGGGACTTATTTCTAAAACATATAAGAAACTACAACACCTCTACACGAAAAAGGCAAATAACCCAATTTAAAAATGGGCACAGGACATGAACAGAAACTTCACCAAGGAGGAGATCTGGGCAGCCAACAAACATATGAAGAAATGTTCACGATCACTAGCCTTGAGAGAGATGCAAGTCAAAACACCAGCAATAATAGCAAAAATCAAAAAAGTTGTTGTTGTTAAGTGCCGTCGTGTCGGTTCCGACCCATAGCAACCCTGAACAGGGTTTCCAAGGCTATAAATCTTTACGGGAACAGATCGCCTCATCTTTCTCCCGCGGAGCAACTGGTAGTTTCGAACTGCTGACCTTGTGGTTCGCAGCCCAATTCATAACCACTATGCTATGACGACAATAAATGCTTGCAATGATGTGGAGAGACTAGGACACTCCTGCATTGCTGGTGGGATTGCAAAATGGTCCAAACTCTCTGGAAAGCAATATGGCGCTTCCTCAGAAGGTTGGAAATAGAAATACCTTAAGATCCAGCAATTCCTCTACTTGGTATTTACCCACAAGAAATACGAGCCATAACACGTGTAGACCTATGCACACCAATGTTCATAGCAGCACTATTTACAATAGCAAAAAGGTGGAGACAGCCTAAGAGCCTATCAACTGAAGAATGGATAAACAAACTGTGGTACATACACACAATAGAATATTATGCTACGTTAAAGAATAAAAAGGAAGCTGCAAGCTACCACATAACACAGATGAGCCATGAAGACATTATGTTGAGTGAAATTGTTGTTGTTCTCGTTAGGTGCCATCGAGTCGGTACCAACCCATAGCGACCTTATGCACATCAAAAGGAAACACAGCCCGATCCTGAGCCAACCTCACCACAGTTGCCACGCGTGAGACCACCAATGCCTCCACTTGGCCAATCCATCCAATTGGGGGTTGTCCTCTTTTCCTCTGACCCTCCACCTTACCAAACATGGTATCCTTCTCCAGTGACTGGTCCCTCCTGACAATATGTCCAAAGTAGGAAAGACTAAGTTTGTCCATCTTGGCCTCCAGGGAACACTCTGGCTGCATTTCTTCCAACACAGATTTATTGGTTCTTTTGGCAGTCCATGGCACTTTCAATATTTTCCTCCAACACCATAATTCAAAAGCATCAATTCTACTACAGTCTTCCTTATTCACTGTCCAGCTTTCACATGCATATGAGGTTATTGAAAATACTATGGTTTGGGTCAGGAGCACCTTAGTCCTCAAGCTGACAGTTTTGCTCTTTAACACTTTAAAAAGGCCTTGAGCAGCAGATTTGCCTAATGCAATATGTCATCTGATTTCTTGACTGCTGTTTCTATGAGTGTTGAGAGTTGATCCAAAAAGAATGAGTTCCTTGACAACTTCAATCTTTTATCCATTGATAAGAATGTTGTTTATTGGCCCAGTGGTGAGGAATTTTGTTTTCTTGACATTGAGATGTAGTCCATACCGAAGGCTGTGCTCTTTGATCTTCATAAGTAAATGTTTTAAGTCCTCTTCACTTTCAGCAAGGAAGGTTGTATCATCTGCATATCGCAGGTTGTTAATGAGTTTTCCTCCAATCCTGATGTCACGTTTTTCTTAATATAACCCAGCTTCTCGTATTATTTGCTCAGCATACAGGTTAAATAAGTATGGTGAAAGAATACAACCTTGTCACACACCTTTTTTAATTTTAAACCATTCAGAGTTCCCATGTTCTGTCCGAACATCTGCTTCTTGGTCCAGGTACAGATTCCTTATGAGCACAATTTAGTGTTCTGGAATACTCATACTTCGCAATGTTGTCCATAGCTTGTCATGATCCAGACAACTGAAAGCCTTTGTGTAGTCAATAAAGCACAGGTAAACATTTTTCTGATATTCTTTGCTTTCAGCCAAGATCTATCACACATCAGCAATGATAACCCTCATTCCATGTCGTCTTCTGAATCCAGCTTGATCCTCTGGAAGTTCTCTGTCAATATATGATTGTAGCCATTTCTGTATTACCTTTAGCAAAATGAGTGAAATTAGTCAGTCACAAAAGGAGAAATACTGTATGAGACCACTACTATAAAAGACTAAGAAAAAGAACCCATACTGAAAGGGGGAAGGGATTATTTGCTGGTTACCAGGATGTGGGGTTTGGGATGAGGGGAAGGAGGGGGAGGTGTAGTACAGGGTAGGGAATAGACACAGGAGACTTTAGGTGCTAGGGAGGGCAGCAATACACAATAAGGGAGAGGGGAATGGAAGAACAAAGTGGATTGGAAAACAATCAGGCAGGTTTGCATGGACTAAGTGGGACAGAGGTAAATAATAATGTATGCACAACCTTGGAACAACAGGGCTCTGGGATATAGGGATTGAGATATGGTTGGAATGGGCAAAAGGGGGCAAATAATGTTAAGATGCTTGGCTGTCTTTTCAATCTTGGTTTCCCTGGCATACCATTATAAAATAGACACTTGTTGAGGAGAGAAAAGAATAACCATAAATAACACCATAGAAAGCTTGTCTTCTGCCTAGAACTGATTGGAATACCTAAAATGGGGCTATAACGTGTCCAGGGAGGGAGGTTTCCTGTGGAGGCTCTGCATTATATAACACCATAGGTGGAATCCTGAATAGCATCCAGAATCTTCTGAGGTGGGAAATGTCCACGTGAAAGGACAAGGAGACCAGCCTGGAGTGCCTAGAAGAACAGAAGATACTTCTTGAAAGTAAGACTGACAGGAAAAATACAAAACAATATAGGCAATCCGAATGATGACTACAAGAACAAGCAAGTTGCTCAACCAGGAGACATCAAGGCAAGTGGTCAGGTTCCCTCAGGGAATACACAAGCAGACATGCACTCTGATTGGTGAGCACGTTGGTCACCGATAAGGGGAAGTGAGGGAAAAACAACAATGAAACTACAAGCTAAGCCCTACAATGATCAATAGACTCTTGTGAACCTGGGTGGAGACCTGGTTGGCCAACAGTGTAGCAAGACCTGGGGACTCTTGGGCCCAGAGTCAGTGACATAGCCACAGAGGACTATATTGGAGAGTGGAGCATCCAGCTGATAAGAGAGGGCATATGCATAAGAACATCCACACTTGCAGATAATACCCACTTGACCTGGCTTCAATGACTGGATTATCAGAGCTGAACTAGTAGAAGAAAGAAGAGGATAAAAAGACTAATCTGATACAATTTGATGAACTTGACCTACACCTATGGATGCAATAGCTCAAAAGAGGGAACAAATCATTCCCACCCCCTCCATACACAGAGTAGACAAGGATGGGCTATTTGGACATTGACTACCCAAAAGGGGAGGAGGGTGGCTACAAAGGCAAGAAGTGATTGACTTACAAGCTTTTCAAGAGGGAGCCTAGATCCAGAGGGCATGGAGGAAGGTAGAATCTCCACTGAGTAGTAGCCAATCTGTCTGGGTGGGGTGGGGCTGATGAAAGGAGATGAAAGGGATAGGTCTCTTGTGGTACAATAGTGAATAATTGTTATCAGTACTGACAGTGAGGGTTGGAAATGTAAAGGTACATGTTTTGTAGCAAAAGGAGGGTAGTGATTGACTTTGCAGTCTAGGAGCACACGTCCCTGGGACCATCAAGGAAGAAGAGCAGAGTGCGGGAACCTACCCAGAGAAACAGTGACACCAGAGATGGAGGCAGAGATGATGAAGTGGAGAGATGCAGTGGCTGAAGATGCTGGACCCAGACAGGGAGAGGGGCTGTGTTCTGACGACTGGTGATGCATGGAGGGGACGGTAACCATGGTAATGAAATGATATATGATAGGATGAATGTAAGGCTAATGTTCTCCCATGTAAACTCTCACATAACTCACAATAAAACATTAAAAAAAAAAAAAAAAAAGATAATTGCATTTTTCTATGAACTTTTGAAGCCCTCTCATGTATATATAAGGAGCTCTGGTAGCATAGTGGTTATGAATTGGGCTGCTAACCTCAAGATCAGCAGTTCGAAACTACCAGCCATTCCATGGGAGCAAGATGAGGCTTTCTGTTCCGTAAATATTTACAGCTTTGGAAACCCTGTGTAGGGTCACTATGAATTGCAACTGACTCCACAGTACTTAACAACAACGTGTATATATATTGTGACTAAAGAAAAGAAGTTTGAGGGTAGAGCTATGTCTATATCCTAAGAAACTGGGATGGCTATGGCATAGTAGAGTGCAAGGAGTTGTTGACCATCTACATGCAAGAGCAGCAGAATTGACCTTGACTGGAGATTATATTCGCAACTCTTGTGAGTTACAATTCCTGATTCTTTTCTAGAACATTACAGAATATGAGAGGTTGGGCAGCAGGCAGTTCATACACATAGACTCCAGAGACAGACTGCAGCACTATTGACTGCCTGACAAGTTACTCTCAGAACCTCAGTTTCCTCATCCATAAAATAATAATAATGATAGTACCTCCCAAAAAAAGTTTTTGTGAGGATTAAACTAGTCACTATATATTAGATATTTGGACCAGTGCTTGGCACATAGTAAATGCTATTATTTGCTATGATTGTTTCTGTTAGTGTTGCATTAACTCTAAGCACTATTCCATTTCTATTAAGAATAAGAAAAATGAGGATTAAAGTGCATAAAATTAAGGTGATATGTTAAAAGAACTAAATTTATTATGAAGGGGGACTAGAAATTTTATTCTTGGGGGTTTTGTTTTAGTTTTTTTGTTGCTACTTAAGTTTGCATTTTCTAAAATAGTCTAAACATTAAAAACAAACAAGTGTTCTAAGTATTGCGGTAGAGTTGATTACAACTCATGACAACCTCATATGAGCCAGAGGAGAACTGTGCTCCATAGGGCTTTCATGGTGGATTTTTGGGAAGTAAATCACCAGGCCTCTCTCCCAAGGTGCTATGGATGAACTCAAACTGCCAGCCTTTTGTTTGAACTGGAATGAACATAGTTCTTCCTGAAGGTTAAAGATGGATACAAGATGTCCCTCTGAGTTCTTCCCTGCCAGCTATGTGACCACACCAGCTCTGAGTAGAGAAATTTTTCCTAAATGCAACTCACAAGAAACATCTCCTGTCAAAGTCAATGCTGCTTCACTTGCATGCATATGGCCCACAGATCCTTGCCCTCTGTTAGTCAATAAACATGTGCAATAGGGCTTCTCTCGAGGGCACCAGGGGAAAAGAGTGTCTCTGAATCCCAATTTTACAAAGGATGTCTGGATGTCTGTGCTGTCCGTGTCAGTCAACAAAATTAGATCCTTACATCTACCCTTTCTTGAAGGCATTAAATGAGTTACACATTCATTGTTTTAAGAAGCACATCCAAACAACAATACAGCTTGTGGCTGGGGGGCAGGGGAGGGGGGGAGGGAAGAACTACTCAGGCTGGGTTCTGATGCCTTAAAAATGTGGTGATAGGAAGTAACCCCAAACACTGGTGAAATCTTCTGAACCAAGTGGGAGTCGGCCTGCTGAAAGGCTACAGATCTGATCTGAGAAGAGAAGCTTAGTGGTGGGCAGATGTGACACAGTGGGTGTTTAAATCCTGGGGATTCTTAACGTTTGCAGATTCAGCTATTCATAGTAGACCATAGGGAAACAACCTCAATAGTCTATATGATATAATAATTTGTAATTCTGCTGCAAAGATGGAGGTCATGAGAGACCACATAGAAACTACTTAAAGTGATGGGATGTAGAAGACTCCCCTAGGGCAGTCCAATATATTATTCAAATTGGGAAACTTTTCAATAGTATACATTGGTGGTGGTAGTGAGTCACTGAGTCACTTCCAACTCATAGCGACACTATATAGGGTTTCCAAGACTGTAAATCTTTATAGGAGCAGAAAACCTCATCTTTCTTCCATGGAGCAGATTCAGACAGGTGACCTTGCAATTAGCAGCCCAACACATGACCACTACACTCTTTGTATACACTGATAGAAAGGTATCATCATTTACTCTGTGCCTGCCTGTAGGGTCTTCCATTAGTGTAAGCTGTACCTCTTATTAATTGCTTTAATTTTTTTTTGTTTACAATAGCAATAAAGTAAGATATGATTCTTAATGAACATTATTTTGTTTGTGCAAAGGTTTTCAGACAAAATGAGTCATTATGGAGCAAGTCAGCGGGCTATGGAAACACTTCCATTATGGAGATTCATCAAAGTCTTGCCCTAGAGTCTTTGTGACTCTCAAAAGTTTAGTGAATTTAAATATAAAGCACAAGCTCAAGACTGTGTACTCTAACCTTACTATTATCAAATTAGGCCAGGGCACATAAATGGTGAAATCACCTGAGTTTAAGTATTCTGGAACACTTAATTGTGCTCATGAGGAATCTGAACATGGACCAAGAGGCAGTTGTTTGAACAGAACATGGGAACACTGAATGGTTTAAAATTAAGAAAGGTATGCGACGGTGTTGTATTCTATCACCATACTTATTCAACCTGTATGAACAAATAATCCAAAAAGCTGGGTTATATGAAGAAAAACATGGCATCAGGATTGGAGGAAGACTCATTAACAACCTGTGATATGCAGATGATACAACCTTGTTTGCTGAAAGTGAAGAGAACTTAAAATATTTACTGATGAAGATCAAAGAGCACAGCCTTTGGTATGGATTGGATCTCAATGTAAAGAAACAATAATCTTCACCACTGGACCAATAAAAAACATTCTTATCATTGCTTGAAGTTATCAAGAACTTCAATAACTTCAAAAGATTGAAGTTATCAAGGACTTCATTCTTCTTGGATCAACTATCAATACTCATGGAAGCAGCAGTCAAGAAATCAAACGACCTATTGCATTAGGCAAACGTGCTGCATAAGACCTTTTTAAAGTGTTGAAGAGCAAAGATGTCACCTTGAGAACTAAGATGCGCCTGACCCAAGCCATGGTACTTTCAATAACCTCATATGCATGTGAAAGCTGGACAGTAAATAAGGAAGACCGTAGAAGAATTGATGTTTTTGAGTTATGGTGTTGGAGGAGAATGTTGAAAGTGCCATGGGCTGCCCAAAGAACCAACAGATCTGTGTTGGAAGAAGTGCAGCCAGAGTGCTCCTTGGAGGCCAGGATGGCCAAACTTCGTCTCTCATGCTTCAGACATATAGTCAGGAGGGACCAGTCGCTAGAGAAGGATATCATCTTTGGTAAGGTGGAGGGTCAGAGAAAAAAAGGAAGCCCCCCAGCGAGATGGTTTGGCAAAGTGGCAGCATCGATAAGCTCAAGCGTGGCAACAATTGGGAGGTTAGTCCAGAACTGTGCAGTATTTTGTTCTGTTGTGCAAAGGGTCGCCACTATGAGTCGGTACAGATTTAATGGCACCTAACAACAACAACAATAATAGCAACAAAATATTTTTACTCTGATCACTATGGTAAATGATCCAAAGGGTCATTAGTGCTACTGATGTCTTATAAGGCACACATTAATTATTTGATTTAGAAATTTTGGAATCACAAACTGGTGGTGGTGGTGTGCTGTAGAGTCAGTTCCAACTCATAGCAACCATGTATAGGGTTTCAGAGGCTGTAAATCTTTACAGGAACCGAAAGCTTCATCTTTCTCCTGTGGAACAGCTGGTAGTTTTGAACTACTAACCTTGAGGCTAGCAGTCCAATTTGTAACCACTACGCTACCTCAAGGTCAGCGCTTCGAAACTACCAGCTGTTCCGTGGGAGAAAAATGAGGCTTTCTGCTCCGGTAAAGATTTGCAGCCTTGGAAACCCTGTACAGGGTCGCTATGAGTCGGAACCGACTCTATGGCACACAACAACAACAACAACAATGCTACCAGAGCTCCTTCAGGAATTGTTAGGTATCGCCCAAAAAAGTTCTGTTAACTCCTAAACTCTGTACCTGTAAATGCTGTAAATATGCTTCCGTTTGGAAACAGAAGTTATATTTTATTGTGTTAATGAGGTCATACTGCAGTAAAGTGGGTCCTAAACTTAATCTCTTCTGAGTGGTGTCTTACAAAAAAGAGCAGAGTGAACTCAGACTTACACACCGAGAAAAAATCATATAAGAAACTATCTACAATCTAAGGAATGCCATGGAACACCTGGTGCTACCAACAAGAAAAGACCCTCCCCTAGAGCCAAATACCTGATTAGGCCTTCTAGTCTCTTAACACTGAGAAAATATAAATTTCTGTTTTTTATATTTAAAGCCACCGTTTGTAGTATATTTTGTTACAGCCGATATATATATATATATATATATATATATATGCAAATATATACATATATATAGCCTTTCATTAGGAGGAAATAGTTAAGTAATTAACATGTTCTACCACAGTCAAAATTTGCTAGGCTCTGGGCTAGACTATATATATGATCAAATTGTACCTTCACAGCCCTATGAAGGAGATACTATCCTCATTTACAGCAGCTTGAGAAATCAGAAAGTTTGTTTAATTTGCTCAGGGAAAGTCAATTATACTTTCAGTAAACATTTTAATCGTGGTCAGGAGGCATGTGAAATAAAATAAGTAGTAGAAAAAGCAACTTTCACCTTCTGTTCACCTGGGAAGATGAAGAGATATTGTGTGCTGCTCCCACAAAATCACTATCATGCACTGTAAGAAAAAAAATCAGGTTGGTGGGTGGCAAACACAAGGCACTTGTCATTTGCATAAACATGCATTAATTAGACTAAGATAAGAGCTTGTCTACAAACCTAATTCACCTATTTCTTGGCTATGATTTTGTTGCTCCATTGGATTCCAGAGAGACCTGGAGGAATCCCGGGGCTGCGTAAGTGGCATAAACAGAGGCCTGGTTTGTAAGTACACCTACTCCTCACTTACAGACTATCTCATTATCCAACATTTTCCTTTTACCACAATAGTAAAAATCTACTATCGATTTTTGCATATTGATGACATACATCTGGCAGTAATGAACACCAAGATTTTAGGCAAGAGTAACACTGGTTATGATAATTAAAGTTATTGTCAGCTTGGTTGACCCATGATTCTCAGTGATTTGGCAGTTATGAAAAATGTAATTTGGCAATTATGTAATGATACGGTTAGCATTCATTATGAGATCTGATATAATCATCCTTCATTTTCACATAAAATACATGGTCTTTGGAACCTAACCATGTGAATAAGTGAGGAATGGATGTATTTGACTGTCAATAATAAAGAAGCACCATATTGGGTCGTCACTCTCCCAATCTCCAATTCAACATTTGCATTGAAACCATGATTAAAATGAAGAGGTAGAAACTGGCATTAAGGAGTGTCGTGGAAAGACAGAGCAACTAAAACTTCCACCAAGAAAAGCATTTTGTTACAAATGCAATAATAAAGAATTGTAGAGAGAACCACTCTAAAAACTAGACACCAATCTGCAGAATGTATCTTCCAGATGAACTCACTTTAGGTTAGAAGGTGAACAGACTGAGATTTACACTGTGATTACCTATAATTACCATTTTAGGTTTTTTTTTGTTTTGTTTTGTTTTTTTACATAAAAAGAAATAGGTTGTAGTTTTGCAATAGCTGTAATAATCCACTTATGTACAGTTTCTGGTAACTCTAGCTAGGGCAGGAGATGGGAGGATGTGGAGAAAAGTACTCTCCATTCAAAGCCGTAAATGAAAATGTGTTTCATGTCACCACAAGTAGGTAAATAAAATGATCCAGGATTTTTAAATGTATATATGAAACACTAGAAGTTTGGTAGTGCCCGATTTTAAAAGTAAAAAACAATTCTATTAACATAGCAAAGATTTCCTAGATCTGTGTATCTAGCTGGACAGTATGTTAAAAGATGAAAAATGTCATCAGCTGACATTTTCCAGGACACACCTTTGCTCTGAAAAACTCCTTTGGTAGAAACAGGCTTCTCACACTCCTTTCCTGTGAAAGTCCTCATCCTCATCGTTCAAGATTCATATCAAATGTCACTTCTGCTGTGAAGTCTTCTCCCAAGTCCAAAGGCAATTGTTTGTGACATCTTAGCAGGCACCTGTGGTGCCTTGTACAAATATAGTTTTCCCAAGGCTCATCCCAGGTTGAAATAACATTCAAAAGTGATCTGCCATCAGCATGTCATCTCATTGACTTCAGGGTTGGTTCTGGGGGTCTGAGGACCTCTTCCTCATTCAATATCTAGAAAATTACTTTCTCACCTAGTGGAAGATTTCTTCTCTGGACAGGTCAAAAAAGTAGTTCACAAATAAATTTTCCATTTACATGTTTGTTAACCTTAGATGTGAGTTCCTTTGAGCTCAAGTGTTAAGTTTTATTGATTTTCGTGTGTGCATATGTGTATAATTTGTGATTATATGTTCTTTTTAAGTGTTATCAAGTTGATTCTTATCATAGTGACCCTATTTAAGGTTTCCAAGGACCAGCTGGTGGTTTTGAACCACCGACCTCATGAATAGCTGTCCAGTGCTTATCCAATAGTGCCACACCAGGACTCCATATATTTGTTATTGAGTGCCGTAGAGTTGGTGCTGATTTATAGTGACCCAATATAGAGTTTCCTAGGAACTGCTGATAGGTTTGAACCGCCGACCTTATGGTTAGCAGTATAATGCTTATCCTAAAGCACCACACCAGGACTCCATGTTGTTATTGTTAAGTGCCATCTAGTCAGTTCTAACCCCTATATATATATAGGGTTTCCAAGGAGCAGCTGGTGGGCTTGAACCGCCAACCTTGCAGTTCAAATGGCATCTCAAAACTAACTCCATGGTCAAAATGGAACTATGGACTTTACCTTCACCCCATGGACTAAAGTGATCCTCCCTATTCTGCCCATATTACTCGTCCTGGTTCAAGTCAGAAGCCTTAATGCCATCAAAAACTCTTAACAGCTCTTTCTTCAATATATATTTCAACCCATTGTTACCAACCTGGCCCAGGCAACTGTCATCTTACCTCAATGATTCCTATCTAGCTTTCTGTTTTCCATTCTTGTCCCCCTATACACAGCAGCAGCCATGTTGTTGTTAAGTGTCAAGTTGGTTCCAACTCACAGTGACCCCCTACAGGATTCTCAAGGGATAGGTGTTGGGTTTGAACCACCAACTCTGTGGTTAGCAGTCCAATGCTTATCCTACAGCACCACACCAACTCAAAAGTTCCAGTGGTTTCTAAAAATCTTTTAAACAAAATCTAAACTTCTTATGGGCATCCACTGTTTGATACTAATTGTGCCCTACCAAACTCTCTGATCTCACCCCCTAGCTTGTACCACCATAATCATTGGGCACACACTCTTTTCAGTTCTAAGAAACTGCTAGGTTGTTTTTCTTTCTAGCCTTTCCATTTGTTCTTCCCTTTGCTTGGAATGTGCTGCCAAGTCTTCTCCTGCCTGGATTCCTCTGGTCTTTCCAGTTTCTGTCCAAGTGTTGCCTCTTCAGGGAAGGCTTCACTGATCAATCCACCCAAACTGCATCTCCAAGAACTCTATAAATTGGCAAATTATCTTCATGTTGTCTTCATTCCCTTCCTAAAACTTAAGCCATAGGGACAACACTGTACTTAGCTTGCCCATCTGACTGCTGAGTCCCCACCTCCCATAACAGAAGAGGGGCTAAGTTGTGGGAAAAAAGAGGGAAGTAAATTTTTTAAACTTTACAATGAGAAATCTGAATTTTAGTAGAGTCATCAGGAAGTGACTATTTTGTAGAAATCCGATGTTGTCTTTATTGCCAATCATTGGGATAAACAGGGATTACACACAGAGAACAATCTAGTCACAAATGTGTTTGCTGTGTGACGACATACCCAATGTGGAGGTTTGCCAGTGTACTGCTAGACCAGATGTTAATTAAAAAACGTAAAACAAAATGGCCCATTGAACCAACATAGCTGCGTTGGACATGTATCCTGCTCAAAAGAGAATGGGCAGGACTCTAGCCTCGTAGGATCCATTCTCACTCACTGAAAACATTCTGTGGATGAGCCAAAGTATAATAACCAAATGAATAGCCCAGGCCACCAATAAAATGGAAAGAGACTGAAGAATTGATCTACTCTATAAATTACAAATCGTTTTTTTGTTTTGTTTTGTTTTCTAGTCACTTTTTGGAGAATGGGAGAGGAAAACAAAAGTTATTATGATGTTCCCAGATTAGTCCTTACTTTTATGTGGTGTAAAGGAAACACACGGGCTTTGTAATGATGCATTCCTTCTAATCCCAGAACTTACATTGCATAACCTATGCAAGTTTTAAAATTTCCATAGCCTATTATATCCTGCAATGATCAGCGTCCCTGTTTTTTAAGCACTGTTGTTGATTAATAAGTATGATACAAATCTGTGTTGATTAATAAGTATGATAAATCTGTGAGAGCCAGAACTCAATGGGACCACCTTATTTTTGTGGGTCTCTCGAGTTTTCTTCCTTTGGCAAGGTGCAGTAGTACTGTTTACAATCACTATTGTTGTTGTTATTGTTAGGTGCCATCAAGTCCACACTGACTCATAACCACTCAATAGAATGCATCATTGCCGAATACTGCACCAACCTCAAAATCATTGATATGTTTGAGACCATTGCTGCTGCCACTGTGCCAATCCATCTCATTTGGGCATCTTCCTCTTTTTCTCTAACCCTCCACTTTACCAAATATGATATCCTTCTCCAGGGACTAGTCCCTCCTGATAATATGTCCACAGTATGAGAGAAGTATTGCCATCCTGACTACCAATGAACACTCTAAGAGTGTTCTTTCTAAGAGAAAGCCATACTTTCTCAAATACAGATCGGTTTGTTCTGATACTTTTAATATTCTCCTCCAACACCGTAACTCAGATACAATAATTCTTCTATGGTCTTCCTTATTTACTAGCCAACTTTCAAATGCATGTGCATTGGGTCAGGTGCAACTTAGTCTTCAAACTGACATCTCTGCTCTTCAACACTATGAAGAAGTCTTGTACAATAGATTTGCCTAATGCAGTACATGGTTTGATTTCTTGACTGCTGCTTCTGTGAGTGTTGATGGTTGATTCGAGCAAAATGAAGTCTTTAGCAATTTCAATATTTTCTCCATTTATATCGATATCATTTATTTATCCAGTGGTGAGGATATCTGTTTTTTTTACATTGAGATGCAACCTACCAAAGGCTGTGGCCTTTGATCTTCACCAGTAAGTATTTTAATTCTCCTCACTTTCAGCAAGAAAAGTTGTATCATCTGCATATTGCAAGTTGTTAACAAATCTTCCTCCAGTCCTGATGTGAAGTTTTTCCTCATATAATCCAGCTTCTCTTATTACATGCTCATTACATTGAATATGTATGGTGAAAGAATACAACACCTTTCCTAATTTTAAACCATTCAGTGTTCCCTTGTTCTGTTCAAACAACTGCCTCTTGGTTTATGTACAGGTTCCTCATGAGCACAATTAAGCATTCCGGAATACTCATCCTCCAAAATATTGTCCATGGATTGACATAATCCATACAGTTGAAATCCTTTGAGTAGTCAATAAAGCACTGGTAAATAGCTTTCTGGTATTCTCTGCTTTCAGCCAAGATCCATCTGACATCAGCAATTATATCTTTCATGTCACGTTCTCTTCTGAATCTAGCTTGAAACTCTGGCAATTCTCTGTCAATGTACATTTGTAGCCATTTTGGGATTGTCTTTAGCAAAATATTACTTGGATGAGATATTAATGATATTGTCTAATTATTTTTGCATTCAGTTGGGTCACCTCTCTTTGGAATGGGCACAAATATAGATCTTTTCCAGTCATTTGGCCAGGTAGTTGTCTTCCGAATTTCTTAACAGAGATGAGTGAATGCCTCCAGTGTCACATCAGGTTGTTGAAAGATTTCAATTTGTATTCCATCAGTTCCCAGAGCCTTGTTCATTGCCAAGGCCTTCAATGCACCTCGGACTTCTTCCTTCAGCATCATTGTCTCTTGATATTATGCTACCTCTTGAAATGTCTGAACATTTGACTATCTCTTTTTGGTACAGTGACTCAGTGTATTCCTTCCATTTTCTTTTGATGCTTTCTGCATCATTCAATAATTTTCTCAGAGAATCCTTCAATAGCAAAAGTCGAGGCTTGAATTTTTTCTTCAGTTCCCCTGGCTTGAGAAATGCTGAGCGTGTTCTTCCTTTTTGGTTTTCTGATTCCAAATATTTGCACATTCCATTGTAATATTTGACTTTGTCGTCTTGAGCTGATCTTTAAAATTTCTGTTCAGCTCTTGTGCCTCCTCGTTTCTTCCATTTGCTTTAGCATCTCTTTGCTGGAGAGCAAGTTTCAGTGTCTCTTCTGACATCCATTTTGATCTTTTCCTTCTTTCTTGTCTTCTTAATGACATTTTGCTTTCTTCATGTAAGATGTTCTTGAAGTCATCCCACAACTCTTCTGGTCTTCGGTCTTTAGTGTTTAATGTGTCAAATCTGTTCTTCAGATGAGCTGAGTATGTTCTTCCCTTTTTGTTTTCTAACTCCAGGACTTTGTACATTTTGTTATATATGACTTTGTCTTCTCAAGCTGCTTTTTGAAATTTTCTGTTTAGCTCTTTTACCTCCTCATTTATTCCATTTGTTTTTAGCATCTCTATGCGAGGAAGCAAATTTCAGAGTCTCTTCTGATATCCATTTTTGTCTCTTCCTTCTCTCTCGTCTTCTTTATGATCTTTTGCTTTCTTCCTGTATCATGTTCTTGATGCCATCCCACTACCCTTCTGGTCTTTGGTCTTTAGCATCTAATGCATCAGATCTGTTCTTCAGATGATCTCTAATTTTAGGTGGTATTCAAGATCATTTTTTGGCTCATGGACTTGCTTTCACTTTGTTCAATTTCAGCCTGAATTTGCATATGAGTGGTTGATTGTTCCAAGGTCTGCCCCTTTGTTTTGGCTGATGATGAAAAAAGTTTTCCCACCATCTTTTTCCATAGATGTAGTCAATTTGATTTCTATGTATTCCATCTTGTGATGTTCATGTGCATAGTTGTCTTTTATGTTGTTTTAAAAAGGTATTTGCAATGGAGAAGTCATTGGTCTTGCAAAAATCTATCATGCAACCTCCAGCATAATTTCTATCATTAAGGCCATATTTTCCAACTATTGATCCTTCCTGTCTGCATCCAACCTTTGCATTCCAATCACCAATAACTATCAATGCATCTTGATTGAATGTTTGATCAATTTCGAACTGAAGAAGTTGATAGAATTCTTCAATTTCATCATCACTGGCTTTAGTGGTTGGTGCACAAATTTGAATAATAGTGGTATTAACTGGTCTTCTTTGTAGGTGTATGGAAGTACAGCATTGTACTTCAAGGCAGATCTTGATATGTTCTTTTTGATGATAAATGTGACACCATTCCTCATCAATTTGTCATTCCTGGCATAGTAAACCATGTGATTGTCAGATTCAAAATGGCCGATACCAGTCCATTTTTACTCACTAATGCCTAAGATATCGATGTTTCTGAGTTCCATTTCATTTTTGACAATTTCCAATTTTCCTAGATTCATATGTAATACATTCTATGTTCCAATTACTAATGGATGTTTATAGCTGTTTCTCTTCATTTTGAGTTGTGCCCCAGTAGCAAATGAAGGCCCGGATGCTTTACTCCATTTGCATCATCAAGGTCAACTCTACTTTGAAGAGGCAGCTCTTCCCCAGTCATATTTTGAATGCCTTCCAATCTGAGATGCATATATCTGGCAATATTATGGTGCTATTTTTCATGTTTCAGTAGTCAATATTCTGGTGCCATCTGACAGTGTTCCACTGCTACTCTGAAGGTTTTCAGTGACTAAATATTAGGAAGTAGTCCGCGTAGTGATTACGAATCGGGCTGCAAACTGGAAGGTCAGCAGTTCGAAACTACCAGCTGCTCCCCGGGAGAAAGATGAGGCGATCTGCTCCCGTAAAGATTTACAGCCTCGGAAACCCTATTCAGGGTCGCTATGGGTCGAAACCGACTCGACGGCACTTAACAACAACAACAACAACAAGTCCGTCTCTCCTTCTTCCTAGACTGGAAGCTCATCTGAAACCTATCCACCATTGTTGGCCCTGCTGGTATATAAATACCGGTGGCATAGCTTCCAGAATCACAGGAACATGCAAGCCACCACAGTAAGACAAACTAACAGGCAAGTGGTAGAATCACTCTTAGTGGAAAATATTTGAGACTTCCCTCTCTGACAGGTTTCTGCCTTACACTGCTTCCAACTATCGGAAGTTTTATTGTACCAGTTAGGCTATCAGCTATCACAAGCAAAACATGCTGCATATCTCAAGCAATGCTTCTCTGTGCTGTGTCTTATGTTCAATGCTTCTCTGTGATGTACCTTATCTTAGCATACCTGCTAGTGATAGGTGCTGTGATTGAGAAGAGAGTCACTTCAGGTTTCTCTTATTGGGGAAGGGAAATAGAGGGTGTACCTCAAACCATAGCTCCGAGGGAAATGAAGAGCATCCAACAGAAAGGGACTTTGAAATGAAATACAGGTAGTTCCCAAGTTACTATAAACAGCACTTAACAACAACCGTGTATTTTGTTTTTGTTTCCATGCATCTTATAGTTTATAATATGTACGTCAGACAAGGTTGCAGCATGTAATTTGCTGATGTTATCATTCTCAAATGTTCATTTAACATATGTTCAAAGATCAGATTCACAAAGCTACTAGTAATAAAATGAGGATTGCTAGTGGAGCTAATAGGACAAGCACTGGACTGCTAACTACAAGGTCAGCAGTTCAAACCCAACAGCTGCTACAAAGGAGAAAGATGAGGTTGTCAGCTCCCAAAAAGAGTTACAGCCTTGGAAACCCAATAAGGTGTCATTGCGAGTTGGAACCAACATAATGGTACTTAACAACAACAGTGATAAAAATAATAGGGGGACTGGGAAGCATTTGACTTGCTTCAGAAATTTTTTAAATAGAGTTATCAGAATAGAACCCTGATGTAAGTCACATACTACCTGTAGGACTGCACACTCTGGAATAAAAAATACTAGATTTTGCCATTCAAAGACTGTAGGATAACAGAACACTAAGGACCTTGCTAAGTCTCGGCTTCTAAAATGGAAAAGTATGTTGCAGACTGTTAAGAGGCAATGCATAGTAAGCATCTCGCATAGTTGCTGCCATATGCTAAGTACATCAATAAATTTTAGCTTTTACTTTTGGCAGTATGGAGAATTTGAGTTTCCAGATCACATTTATTGATTAATGGTAATCAAATTCATTTTTAGTTATACTTATTATTTGATGACTGACTGTGTTAGAAGAGTTTGGACCAAAAAGTTAGGCAGGTTCTTCCTGTCCTGTATTTCCAATATTTCTGGCAGGGATAGGGGAGGGGATGAATATATAAAACTCCACAGCCATCAAGTCAATTTCAACTCCTAGCAACCTTATAGGACAGTGTAGAATTGTACCATAGGGTTTCTGTAAATCCATGAGAGCAGACTGTCACATGTGTCTACTTACAGAGCAGCCGGTGGCTTTGAACCACTGACCTTTTGGTTAGCAGCGGAGTGCTTTAACCACTGTGCCAAAAGGATTCCTTAGAGAATGTGCCAGCAGACACATTCCACAAAACTAACTACCTAGGAAGTTAATGCATAGGTGCCCAGATATAGGTAGCACAAGAGTAAGTAATTTAAATAAATAAAAAGGAAGGCCTGCTTCATAGGAAAATTATGAGTTAAATGAGATACATTATGTGACATTACTTGGAGTCTAAGTTCTTTTCCTTTCACCTTGCCTTTGTATGGTTTTAAAATATTTAAAGTCTTTATTTAATTAGCAATCAATTCTTTAAAGCCTAAAACGGGAGAAAGATGAGGCGTTCTACTCCCGTAAAGATTTACAGCCTTGGAAACCCAGTACAGGGTCGCTATGGGTCGGAACCGACTCCACGGCACACAGCCATCACCGCCAAAGTCTAAAAAGAGACTGTTTCTAAATTCTTTGAGTGTTCTGTTTTTATTCAACTTTTTTTTTTTCTTATATTCTCTTACTTTCTTATTCCATTGTTTGGTCCTTCCTTCCTTTATGGGCCCTTTCTTTAACATTGCTTTAATTTACAATATGTTGCCAAATCATGGTATAACAGCTGTATTGTGGCACCCATCAGAAAATGACTTAGACGGTAAGTTTCTTCAGAAAAGAGTAGAATCCTAGCAGGATACATCCTGCCACATTCTGATAGATGCTTTTTCTCTGAATAAAAAAAAAAAATCTCTCTTGGCATTCTATGCAAATGATTTTTGACTGTAAGTTGGAAGCACATTCGGCTTCCTCCTTAAGCAAAGATGTCTTTTCAATGTTAGAAGTTTTTGAAATTTCTTGAATAAAAATTTATTTCCCTCTAGAGTTGTATTTGATGTATTTTTAATATTTGTGTTTTTCTTTTGTTGTTTCATAGAGATGCCTTCTAATTTTGTTTGTAGTTTTTCACAAAAAGGAACCAAGGGAAAAATTAGTAAGGGTCTATTGAAAGAGTTAAATCATATCCCTACAGCTTTCCTAAGCGGAACTGATAGTCTTAGTCTGACTTAGAGAGCTGGAATAGAAAGGCTGCCAACATCTGTTTTGGTCAGAGATAGATAAAAGAGACTAATTCATAGCGGGAATAACCAATGTATAGTATTCTGTATCCCATTACCCTTGTCACAAAAAAACACGCATGATGTAGATAGACAGATAAAGTTCCACCTAAACTTTTCCACAGTAGAAATAAAAGAAAGGTGAAAGGCTCAAACGAGGTATTATCGGGGGTTTAAAAGTAGAATGAAGTCAGAAACCACAGAGCATCACCAGCCCCCACGCCCCACTTTGTCAAGGCTAGCTCTCAGTCATTTGGCTGAATTGCTCTTAAGTTAAACAATAACAGAAGCGAAAAATAACCTTTCAAACACCTACAGAAACATAGGTGAGGGCTGACACAATCAACTGAAATACAGGCATAATAAAATCCTCTTTTTCTATCTGTTTCAATCTTCTCTCCACTAACATGAATTCTTAGGATAACCTAGTGGTTGCAAATTGGGCTACGAACCTCAGGGTTAGCAGTTCGAAACTACCAGCTGTTCCACGGGAGAAAAAAGAGGCTTTCTGCACCCGTAAAGATTTACAACCTTGGAAACTCTGTACAGGGTTGCTATGAGTCGGAACTGACTCCACGGCACATAATAACAACAACAACAATTAATGTGTAGCCAAAGAGAGTCAGTTTGAGGCCCTTTCCTGTCACTACTGGTAAAGATCCTAACAAGTAAGCAAGAAAAACATCAAGCTCTCTGGATAATTGATGGAATGAGTAAATCACACAGGATCAATCAGGACACGGCTGCAGCAAGAGTTCAACATAAATTTTTTTTTAACTTTTGGTTTTCGTAGGAGTGGGGAGGTGGGAGAAATATTTGTTTTTTTGGTTGGTTGGTTGGTTGGTTGGTTGGTTACAAAGGTTGTCTATTCACATTCTTAACCAAGAATCTACACACACACACATATATAAATAACAATGCCCACGATCATCAAGACACATGTCTGACTCTGAATTACTTACGACAAGTTGTTGTTGTTTGTTGTTAGGTGCAGTGGAGTCGGTTCCGATTCATAGCGATCCTGTACAGGGTTCCGGAGGCTGTAAATCTTTACGGGAGCAGAAAGACTCATCTTTCTCCCGCGGAACAGCTGGTAGTTTCCAACTAGCGACCTTGAGGTTAGCAGCCCGATTCGTAGCCACTACACTACCAGAATTCAACTTAACAAGTTGACAACTTAATTTTTTTATCAAAAATTTTTATATTATTGAAACTGTTAGGGTAGAAAAAGGATTTTATGACAGCCTTTGACAGTGAACAAGAAAATTTTGAGTCATACAGCCAGCAATAGGGCAATGAGTAAACTACATGCAGCAGCTTTGACTCTGAGCCCGTGATTCAGAGATGGTAACCTCCTCAAAGACACCAGTACCCTTGTTCTTCTGAGGTCTGAGTTCTCTTTTTCTACTCAAAAATTAAGCATAAACTCTTTGTGACTAACCCTACTTTAGTGCTCTTCTTCTTACTTTCTTCCTTGTCTTCTTGGTCATCTTTTTCACCTTCCCTGATAACCAGTTGCCATTGAGTTGACTCTGATATATGGTGGCCTCCATGTGTGTCTGAGTTCAGCTGTGTTTCATAGGTCTCCAATGGCTGCATTTTCAGAAGCAGGTCATTAATGCTTTCTTCTAAGGCACCTCTGAATAGACTAAATCTTCAATTTTTATTTATGTACTGACCCCCCTGGGGATTACCTTGGGAGCTGGTGGTAGTCTGGGTGGGGAATATGTCTTACACCTGACTGCTGGAATGCAAGCTCACTTGGGCCTGAGATTGTACATTGAAGGCATAGTGTAGGTGCTCATAAAAGCACTTTTAATTAAATTGAATAAAGCCAAGATGTTCTCAAGATGCCAGACTGAGGAAGTAGCTATATCAGAGGATAAGTATACAGGAGCCCACCTCTTCAGTTCCCCCCAGTCAATAGGGAGAGTCAAGCTAATTTGGCAAATTGTTTCTTATGTCAGAATCTGAAAACATTTGTTTATAAGCAACTGTCCTTTTAAATAACAACTGTAGTCTTTGAGTCTCAGAATATAGCACAAATGTTTTATGTTTCTGAATTCTTCAAACATCTTAAAATCTTAATTAACCAGACCCAATGAAATAAAATACCACCACCCACACCTACAAATATTTGAAACTCTTTGGCACCTCAAGAAACTTTAATTGTCTCATGGAGAGCATAGATATAACCAATAAAAATATCCCCAGTGTTTACCTAACACAGTATACATTCAAGCAAGCAAAGAATACCGAGTATATATGGATTGTTCATGTTCAGAATCTCAATCCTGAAGAAGCACAAATCCATGACAATGGGAGACATATTGTTATGCACTCTCTTCTTATTAAAGCAAGAAAAACTGCTACTATCCTTCAGAAAGATTTTCAACAAGAGAGAATGTTCTTTTTTCTTTGCATTCCAGATAATTGAATTTCTTTTTTCATCTGCCAAAGAATGTTAGTGCTCTGGTCCTTCTAAGAAATCTGGGAGTAGAAGCCTGGAATTACTTAAAATTTATGACTACTGCCATACAAGATTTGAGGCCTGGGATTCAAGGAATTGATATGACCAATATGTAAGACTCTACCTTGGACCTTATGACCAAGGATGCGTGCTTCATTTAATCTAACTGTAAAACAAGACACAAACAGTCAGCAAATGACAGAGCTTGAAGTGACCTTTACTGCTGGAAATGATAGCTCATTTAATAGAAAGCCAAGGCCCGTACAAGTGACATAAATTGTCCATAGCTATAGGGTTCATCAGTAGCAAAATTGGGAGTAGAACCAGGTATCCTAACTTCAAATCTTTTCCACTAGCCCAGGTAGCCTCCCCTCTGTGCAGATGTTGCTAGGAGACTGCCAGGATAATAGAATTATTTTGCAGTCTGTGAATACTTCAACATGCCATAGAAGTACAAAATATTAAGCCAAATTTCCTCCCCTAACCATGTTCTGCCCTGATAGTTAGATTAGTCGAAGGGATAGCTCATAGGAATCTTAAGCTAGCATCTCTGCTACCATGTGGCCATCAATTTGTTCCTCCATACCTGCTACTGTCCCTGTGATTGAATTCCTGAGTGGGGAAATGATTAATACTGCTGTCTGCTATGGGAAAGGTTAGGAGTTCAAATCACCCAGAGGTACCTCAGAAAAACGGCCTAGCAATTTACTTCTGAAAAAGTCAGCCATCAGAAACCCTATGAGCACAGTTCTACTCTGATACCTGGTTGACTGGATAGTTTGGTTTTGGATTTTGTCCCTGGGATCCCTATCCCTGGCAAAGCCACGGGCCAAATGAAGCCCAAGGAACCCTTGCAAGCCTAAGCTACCAGACTGCTCTCCCTGAATAATGGTGGAAGGAGTACATCTGGTGGCATTAAGATCTCTTGGACCATTAAGCTGGGGAAGGGGCTGCACAAAACAGAAAGGGGCATAATAGGTTGTCAAACTAAAGAGGGTCTGAGACATATAGTGGGAGATGGACTGTGACTTCCAGGATTCAGAGTACCAGAAGGCAAGACTGTCGTTTAGAAGAAAAGTCTGAGTCAATAGTGAAATAATTTTTTTTTTTCTTCACACATAACTTTTTAGTGAATCAGGTTCATGTTTCATGCCTGAGAGGAGAGAAAAGAAAGATTACCTGCTTCTTCTCCTCTTCCAGGTTACTGTGTGGTAGTTTCAAGAGACAGGACAAGCAGGGCAAGGAGTTTTCTTCATCATTTGTACCCTACCTCCTCCTTCAGTACCTAACACAGGCTGGACTGCAGTTTAAGAAAAGAAGAGGCAAATCCCAAGCAGGAGTAGGAAATTCAAATTTGCTTATGGACAAAAGTGCTAATACAATTTGCTCTCCAGGGTAAAGATGTACATAAGTTTATTATAAAGTTTACTGTTATAAAAGATGCATAGCATACAATTTATAAATACAATAAAATACATAAAACTGTGCATTGTGAGTTCCAAATAAACAACTGATTCGCACAGAAATCTCTACTGGATTTTTAAATCTAATTTGTAGATCCTTAGTCAACCTATTCAAGGTCATATTTTGGCTCTCATGGACTTGTTTTCATTTTCTGCTGCTTCAGTTTTAATTTGCATATGAGCAATTGATGGTCTGTTCCACAATATGCCCCTGGCCTTGTTTTGACTGATGATATGGAGCTTTTCCATCATCTCCTTCCACAGATGTAGTCAATTTGATTTATATGTATTCCATCTGGCGAGGTCCATGTGTATAATCATCTCTTATGCTGTCTATAGAAGGTATTAGATATGAACATATCATTGATTTTGAAGAATTCTATCATGTGATCTCAAGCATCATTTCTATCACCAATACCATATTTTCCAAATACTGATCCTTTCTCTTTGTTCCCAACCTTTGTATTCCAATTACCAGTAATGATCAATACAACTTGATTGCATGTTTCATCAATTTCAGATTGAAGAAGATGGTAGAATTCTCCTATTTCATCATCAATGGCTTTAGCGATTGTTGTGTAAATTTGAATACTAGTGGTATTAACTGGCCTTCCCCAGTTTGTTGTTGTTAGGTGCATAGTGACCTTATGCACAGCAGAACGAAACACTGCCCAATCCTGGGCAAACCTCACTATTGTTGCCATTCTTGAACCCATTGATGCTGCCACTTGCCCAATCCATCTTGCTGGGGGGCTTCCCCTTTTTCTCTGACCCTCCACTTTAACAAACATGAGCTCCTTCTCCAGCGACTGGTCCCTCCTGATAATATGTCTGAAGCATGAGAGATGAAGTTTGGCCATCATAGATATTATCCTATCACAGACAGCATTGTTCCTCATGACTGATCTGGATATGTTCTTTTTGACAATGAATGCAACACCATTCCTCTTCAATTTGTCATTCCCAGCATAGTAAGCCATGTGGTTGTCAGATACAAAATGGCCAATACCAGTCCATTTCAGCTGACTAATGCCTAAGATATCAATGTTTATGCATTCCATTTCATTTTTGACAATTCCCAAGTTTCCTAGATTCATAATTCGTGCAGTCCATGTTCCAATTATTAGTGGGTGTTTACAACTGTTTCTCTTCATTTTTAATTGTGTCCCATGAGCAAATGAAGGTGCCACATACTCCCACGGGCTTTACACCATTCTCAAAATCACGGAGGCAGCTCTTCCCCAGTCACATTTTGAGTGCCTTCCAACTTGAGGGGCTCATTTTCTGGCACTATATCTGAAAGTGTTTCTCTGATATTCATAAGGTTTCCAGTGACTAAATATTCAGAAGTAGTTCATCACTCCTTCTTCCTGGTCTTTCTTCGTGTGGAAGCTCATTTGAAACTTATCCACCATGGGTGACCCTGCTGTTATTTGACACATTAAACACTAAAGACCTAAGACTAGAAGAGTTGTGGGATAACATCAAGAACATCACACATGAAGAAAGCAAAAAGTCATTAAGAAGACAAGAAAGAAGGAAAAGATCAAAATGGATGTCAGAAGAGACACTGAAACTTGCTCTCCAGC
>NW_006408647.1:5494924-5496311 GCF_000296735.1 Chrysochloris asiatica
ACCTGAATTTAGAGATCATCTGAGGAACAGATTTGATACTTTAAACACTAAAGACCAAAGACCAGAAGAGTTGTGGGATGACATCAAGAACATCATGCACGAAGAAAGCAAAAAGTCATTAAGAAGACAAGAAAGAAGGAAAAGATCAAAATGGATGTCAGAAGAGACACTGAAACTTGCTCTCCAGCACAGAGATGCTAAAGAAAATGGAAGAAATGAGGAGGCACAAGAGCTGAACAGAAAATTCCAAAGATCAGCTTGAGAAGACAAAGTCAAATATTACAACGGAATGTGCAAATATCTGGAGTCAGAAAATCAAAAAGGAAAAACACGCTCAGCATTTCTCAAGCTAGGGGAACTGAAGAAAAAATTCAAGCCTCGATTTTTGCTATTGAAGGATTTTCTGGGAAAATTATTGAATGATGCAGAAAGCATCAAAAGAAGATGGAAGGAATACATATAGTCACTGTACCAAAAGGAAATGGTTGCTGTTCAACCGTTTTAAGCCAATGATATTGAAGGAAGAAGTCCAAGGTGCATTGAAGGAATTGACAAAGAACAAGACACCAGGAATTGATGGAATAAAAATTGAAATCTTTTAAGAAAGTGAGGCGGCACTGGAGGCACTCACTTATCTATGCCAAGAAATTTGGAAGACACCTATATGGCCAACTGATTGGAAGAAATCCGTATTTATGCCCATTCAAAAGAGGTTAGTTACCCAATGGAAAGTGAAAATCATCGGACAATATTTTTGATATCCCATGTGAGTAAAACCTTATTAAAGGTAATACAGAAACGGCTGCAAGCATACACTGACAGAACTTCCAGAGATTCAAGCCAGATTCAGAAGAGAACGTGAAACGAGGGATATCATTGCTGATGTGCGATGGATCTTGGCTGAAAGCAGAGAATATCAGACAGATGTTTACCTGTGCTTTATTGACTACGCAAAGCCTTTCTATTGTGTGGATCATGACAAGATATGGACAACATTGCAAAGTATGAGTATTCTGGAACACTTAATTGTGCTCATGAGGAATCTGTATCTGGACAATGATGCAGTTGTTCAGACAGAACATGGGAACACTGAATGGTTTAAAATTAAGAAAGGTGTAGGACAAGGTTGTATTCTTTCACCATATTTATTCAACCTATATGCTGATCAAATAATCCAAGAAGCTGCGTTATATGGAGAAAAACATAGCATCAAGTTTGGACGAAGACTCATTAACAACCTGCGATATGCAGATGATACAACCTTGTTTGCTGAAAATGAAGAGGACTTACAATATTTACTGATGAAGATCAAAGAGCACAGCCTTCAGTATGGATTGCATCTCAATGTAAAGAAAACAAAAATCCTCACCACTGGACCAATAAACAA
>NW_006408647.1:5496746-5514301 GCF_000296735.1 Chrysochloris asiatica
AGGATGGCCAAACTTCGTCTTTCATACTTCGGACATGTTGTCAGGAGGGACCAGTTTCTGGAGAAGGATATCATGTTTGGTAAGGTGGAGGGTCAGAGAAAAAGAGGAAGACCCCCAGCGAGATGGATTAGCAAAGTGGCAGCACCAACGAGCTCAAGCGTGGCAACAATTGTGAGGTTGGCCCAGGATCGGGCAGTGTTTCATGCTGTTGTGCATAGTGTCGCTATGAGTTGATACCAACTCAATGGCACCTAACAACAACAGCAGTCAACCTATGGCAACAATTGATGAATGAGTATAATTCCCCATAAATTAATATTTTCATTTATGTTAAGGAGTAAAAAATAACAAAGACATATATTGGATTAGAATTATTTGTCAATGTCATGAGCAATTTCTTTACTGAATCAGGTTATTTGCTCAATATTTGGTGCTATTCACAAAGTAGGAGTCCTAGTGTAGCTCTGTAGGATAAGCACTGTACTGCTAATCACAAGGTCAGCAATTAACATGCACCGTGTGCTCCTTGGAAACTGACTCAACGGCGCTTAACAACAACAATCTAGTCAATTACAAATCATGGCAGTCCATGGTTGTCAGAGTAAAATTGTACTCCAACAAATCTTTTCAATGGTTGATTTTCAGAAGTATATCATCAGGTCTTTCTTCTGAGGTACCTCTTAGAAAACTTCATTCTCCATCCTTAGCTTAACAGCCAACTGTGTCAAAAGTTTGCACCACCCACACACTCCACTTTTAAATTTAATCTGCATTATTAACATTTTTCCATGATCTTCTTAAATCCAAATAATAACAAAACATCAAGTATTAATTTGTAGTTGATTCTATGATGTAAATGTCCACATAGTGCCAATTTCATGCTACCAATGTAGTTTATGCTGAACAAATAATCTGAGAAGCTGGATTATATAAAGAAGACTGTGGTGTCAGGATTGGAGTATGACTCATTAACCACCTGCAATATGTAGATGACACAACTTTGCTCACTGAAAGTGGAAAGGACTTGAAGTACTTACTGATTAAAATCAAAGACAACAGTCTTCCACATGGGTTCCACCTCAAGGTAAAGGAAACACAAATTCTCACCACTGGACCAATAAATAACATGATAAACAAAGAAAAAATCTTGGATCCACAATTAATGTTCACAGAAGCAGCAGCCAAGATATCAAATGCCAAGAAACCATACTGCAGTAGACACATTTGCTGTACAAGACCTCTTTAAAGTGTTCAAGAGCAAAGATGTCAGTTTGAGGACTAAGGTGTACCTGATGCAAGCCATGGTATTTTCAACCACCTTATATGCATGTGAAAATTTAACAATGGATAAGAAAGACCATAGAAGAATTGATGCATTTGAATTATACAGTTGGTGTAACGTACCATGGACTACCAGGCAAACAAACAAATCTGTCTTGAAAGATGCATGGCCAGAATACTCCTTAGAATGTAAGATTGTGAGACTTCATCTCTTGTACCTTGGATTTGTTGTCAGGAGGGACCAATTCCTTGGGGACATCATGCTTGGTAAAGTGGAGGGTCAGTGAAAAATAGCAAGACCCCAATGAAATAGATTGACAAAGTGGCAGCAACAATGCACTTAAAGGTAATAACAATTGTGAGAACAACAAATAACCAAACAGTGTGTTGTTCTGTTGGGCATATGGTCACTATCTATGAGTTGGAATCGACTATATGGCACCTAAATAACAACTATGTGGTATAACTGAACAAGAGATTAGAAAAAATGTGCAAAATAGCACCATTACACAGTATATCCAACAATTAGGTACAAACAGCATAAATTACTTCAAGAGCACAGTTAATAATAAAATGTAGTAAAAGCAAGTGATGAGCTTTTAGTATTTATTACGATGCTTTAAACATAACTCATATAATTGGAGATTTACATAATTTAATTTGTAAATTAAATGACTGTCAATTGCTCATATTCAAGTTCAAGAGGAAGCTGAAAAAAATTAAAGGATGTCTACATTAGTGACATTATAGCCTTTAGCATATAACACCTGAATTTAGAGACACTCAAATATCTGACACATAACATTCCACAAACAAGTTGTGGGGTGACATCAAGGACATCATACTTGAAGAAACCAAAAGATCATTAAAAAGGCATGAAAGAAAGAAACAGTCAAAATGAAAGTCAGAATAGATTCTGACATTTGCTCTTGAACATGTTGTTGCCATTAGGTGCTGTTGAGTTGATTCCTACTCAATGAGACTTTATGCACAACTGAACATGAAACACTGCTAGGTTCTGCAGCATCCTTACAATTGTTAAGTTAGAGCCCACTGTTGCTGCTACTTTGCCAATCCATCTTGTTGAAGGTCTTCCTCTTCTTTGCTGACCTTGCAGTTAACCTAGCATTATATCCTTCTCCAGGGACTTGTACTTCCTGATAATATGTCTGGAGTATGAGAGACAAAGCCTTGTACCCTGACCTCCAAGGAACATTCTGGCTATACTTATACCAGGCTATTGAAAATACCTCATATGCATATGAGGCTGCTGAAAATACCTCATATTTTCCAACTGATTCAGATGACTTCCAATTGTTTAACCACTGAAAACCTTATGAATAGCAGTGAAATACTATTAAATAACATTATAATACTGAATATTGAAACATGATTATTGGCACAAAAATATTGTCAGATACAGTGCTGGAAGATGGGTCCCTCAGGTTGGAAAGTATTCAAAATATGACTAGGAAAGAGCTGCCTCCTCAAAGTAGAATTGACTGTGATGATGTGAATGGTGTAAAGTTTTCAGAATCTTCATTTACTGATGGGACACATCTCAAAATGAGGAAAAACAGTTGCAAACATCCATTAATAAATGGAACAAGGAATGTATGAATTATGAATCTAGGAAAATTGGAAGTTGTCAAAAATGAAATGGAACACATAAACATCAATATTCCTAGGCATTAGCCAGCTGAAATGGACTGGCATTAGCCATTTTGAGTCTGATAATCACATGGTTCATTATGCCAGGAATGAAAAATTGAAGCGGAATAGTGTTGCATTCATCATTAAAAAGAACATTTCAAGACCTATCTTGAAATAGATTGCTGTCTGTGATAGGACAATATCCATCCACCTACAAGGTAGACCAGTTAATACCACTACAACTTAAATTTAAAAGGAATTTTGGTAGCATAGTGGTTATGAGTCATGCTACTAATCTCCGGACAGCAGTTTGAAACTTCCAGTGTTTCCATGGGAGAAAGAAAAAGCTTTCTGCTCCTGTAAATATTTACAGAAACCCTATACAGGATCACTATGAATCTGAACCAACTCGACAGCACTTAACAACAACAATATTCAATTTTTGCACCAACCATTAATGTCAGTGATGATGAAATTGAAGAATTCTACCACTTCCTTCAGTCTGAAATTGATCAAACATCCAATCAAGATGTATTGATAATTACTGGTGATTGGATTGCAAAGGTTGGAAACAAAGAGAAAGGATCAGCCATTGGAAAATATGGTCTTGGTGATAGAAATGATGCTGGATATCACATGATAGAATTTTGCAAGACCAATGACTTCTTCATTGTAAATACCTTTTTAAACAACATAAAAGATGACTACACACATGGACTTCACCAGGTGGAATTCACAGAAATCAGATAACTACATCAGTGGAAAGAGATGGTGGGAAAACCAAAATAAGGCCTGGACAGGCTGTGGAACAGACCATCAATTGCTCATATGCAAGTTCAGGCTAAAGCTGAAGAAAATTAAAACAAGTCCATGAGAGCCAAAATATGACCTTGAACATATCATGGTCATGAATTTAGAGATCATCTCAAGAACGATTTGATGTATTAGAAACTGTGATTGAAGATCAGAAGAGTTGTGGAATTACATCAAAAGCCTTATACAATAAAGCAAAAGATCGTTAAGGTAAGAAAGAAAAGGCCAAAATGATATCAGAAGAGACTCTGAAACTTGCTCTCCAGCATACAGATGCTAAGGCAAATATAAGAAATGAGGAGGTAAGAGAGAAAATTTCTAAGGGTAGCTTGAGAAGATTAAGTCAAATATTATAATGAAATGTGCAAAGATTTGGAGTTATAAAATCTAAAGGGAAGAGCATGCTCAGCATTTCTCAAGCTGAAAGAACTGAGTAAAAAATCCAAGCATCGATTTGATATACTGAAGGATTCTTTGGGCAAAACATAGAATTATGCAGAAAGCATCACAAGAAAATGGAAGAAATACACAGTCACTATACCAAAAAGATATGGTAGATGTTCAAACATTTCCAGAGACAGCATATTATCAAGAGCCAATAGTAGTGAAGAAAGAAGTTCAGGCTATACTGAGAGCATGGGTGAAGAACAAACCTCCAGGGAATGATGGACTACAAAACTGAAATATTTCAACAAACTTAGGAAGCACTGGAGGCACTTATTCAACTATGCCAAGAAATTTGGAAGACAGCTACCTGACCAACTGATTGGAAGAGATTCATATTTGTTCTCATTCCAAAAAGAGTTGACCCAATAGAATATGGAAATCACCAGACAATTTCATTAGCATAACATGCAAGTAAAATTTTACTCAAGGTAGTTCAAATATAGCTGCAGCATTACATTGACAAGCAATTGCCAGAGGTTCAAGCTGGATTCAGTCGATGTAGAACAAGGTATATCATTGCTGACATCAGATGGATCTTGTCTAAAAGCAGAGAATACCAGAAAGATGTTCATCTATGCTTCACTGACTGTGCAAAGACTTTCAACTGTGTAGATCATGACAAGCTATGGACCACAATGTGGAGTATGAGTATTCCAGAACATTTAATTGTGCTCATGAGGAGCACAAACATAGACCTAGAATCAATCATTCAAACAGAACAAGGGGACACATTGAATGGTTAATTTCAGGAAAAGTATGTGCCATGGTTGTATTCTTTCACTATCTGTATGCTGAACAAATAATCAGAAAACCTGGATTATGTGAAAAAGAACATGGCATCAGTATTGGATGTAGACTCATTAACAATCTGTGATATGCAGATGATACAGGGTCATAATGAGTTGGAATAGACTCTATGGCACTTAACAACAACATGGACAAAATATTGAACAATGCAGAAAGCAACAAAAGAAGATAGAAGGAATACACAGAGTTACTGTACCAAAAAGAATTGGTCAACATTTAGCCATTTCAGGAGATAGCATATGATTAAGAACCAATGGTAGTAAAGTATGATATCCAAGTTGTACTGAAGGCAATGGCAGAAAACTATGTTCTAGATATTGTTGAAATACCAATTACAATGTTTCCACAAGCAGATGCAATACTGGAAGCACTCACTTGTATATGCCAAGAAATTTGGAACCTGTATAACCAACTGGAAGAGACACATATTTGTGACCATTTCAAAGAAAAGTGAACCAACAGATTGTGGAAATTATTGAACATTATCATTAATATCACACACCAAATTTTGCAGAAGATAATTAAAAAACAGTTGCAACAGTACATCAACAGGAAACTGACAGAAACTCAGCCAAATTCCAATTCAGAAGATATGGAATGAGGGATGTTATTACTAACACTTGATTGATTTGGGTTGAAAGCAGAGAATACCACAAAGAGGTATTTTATTGACAATGAAAGGCAATTTGACTTTGTGAACCATAACAATGTATGAATAACATTGTGAAGAATTGGAATTCTAGAATACTTAATTGTTCTCATATAGAACCTGCACTTAGACCAAGAGACAGTTCCAACAGAAAAAGGGTGTAATGATTGGTTTAAAATCAGAAAAAGTATATGTCTGGATTGCATCCTTTTACCATATTTATTTAATCCATATGATGAGCAAATAATCCAAGAAAATGGATAGATAAAGAATATGGCAACCATGGATGAGGTGAATTCTGGGACAAGGACAAAGCAGATTCTGGAACAGAAATGAAGTGAATTTTGAGCGACGGTAGAAATGGGTTCTGGGACAGGGACACAGTAGACTCTGGAGCAGAGTGTGGTGGATTCTGGGTCACTGTAGAGGTGGCCTGGGACAGGGACTGATGAATTCTGGATCAGAAATGAGGTGTATTCTGATTGCAGGGGAGAGCTTGATGGATTAGGAAGACATGTAGTGCAGACCTCCAACAGTAATAACACAGAATAGTGGACTAAGCAAATTCAGGGAACAGTCCCAGAACTTTGAACTACATACAAAGGAATATTTAGAAGGACTGAAGGCTTACTGCTAATGGGATTTGCAGCAGAATCAAGAAAGGTAGTGTTTTCTGATCTGCGGTTGCCAGCAGGTGCTAGAGCTGCCATCTTAGGAATGACAGACAAGGATCAGGGTCAGAGGAGTCCTCCCACTGCAAACATCTAAACAATAATTGGAGATAAAGTTGTGAATATTTTTCTTGTTCATTGGTCTCTCACTGTCTGCACACCTCCACTCTGGTGACTAGAGGGAGTACCTGAGCAAGTGGATGCCTGCCTCGCCACCCCTGGAGGGTTCTACTCATGTGCACAGATCTGCTCAGCAAAGACCACAGCACACAGACTCTAAGAAGGGAGAGGAGCCAACAGGAACTGCTTAAAACTGAATGGTCTTCCAAAATGGCTCCAGCCAGCTGAACAAGGGGTGTTAAAATCATGCTCATATTTTGCTACAGTTTTTTCTTTTGTTTTGTTTTTGTGATTACAGACTATAGTATTCAATCTAGGGTTTTTTTGTTCTTGATTTTGTGGTTTTATTTTTTGTTTTGTTTCCCTTTTACCTTAGGGGGGCTCTTTTTCTCCCTATGTTACCCAGGAAGAGACAGCAATTGTGGTCATATAGCCAAGCTACAATCACACTCTATAAAATCCCACCATATAGGCAAGAGCCAATACCAACTACTATACACCAGATAGACAGCCAACATCTGCTACAATTATTCTGAGTTGAATAATAATAAAAGTGAAAAAGAAAGCTCATCTCCTGATCACATCTACCTGGAGGCAATCAGAAAGCTTTATAATGCATCAACATGCATTCATCTAATTATTGAAAATACATCTAATTATTGAAGATGCCCAAGAGACAGTCAAAGATTTTGGCACATGTCCAGAAACAAGATAGAGTAACTGAAACAAATGAGCTGCAGGTAGACCTAGACTTCCCATTGGAAGGAGAGTGGGTTTTGGAACTTCCTGAGAAGGAATTCATGAGAATAATATTGAGGTGCATCCAAATGCTCCACAGAGGGGTTGAGAAAAATAAGGAAGAAGTCATGAAAGCACTACAGAAACAATCAAATAAGATATAAATAACATTGGAAACAATTCAAAACCTGCAAAAAGAGGTCCAAACATTTAATAATAAAATATCAAAAATGGACAATACACTGAAAGGGTAAAGGAGTAGAATTGAAGAGATGGAAGCCAGAACCAGCAAGCTAGAAGACAAATCTCTCAATACTACTATGATAGAAAAACAAGCAGAGAAAAGTATTTTAAAATATCTAAAGAAAGTCTCAGATTCATATGGGACAACATGAAGAGGAATAATTTAAGAATTATTGGAATTCCAGAACAGGAAGAATCACAGAAGACCACAGAGGAGATAGTTGAAGAGCTACTGGAAGAAAATTTCTCTAACATCCTGAAAAATGAAAGATAAGCATTCAAGAAGCTCAGGAAGGATAGATCCCAAAAGACAATCACTAAGATGTATAATAATCAAGCTCTCCAAAGTCAAAGATAAGGAAAGAATCCTGAAAGCAGCTAGGGAAAAGAGAAGTGTTACTTACAAAGGCAAGCAAATAAGATTAAGCTCTGATCTTTCAGTGGAAACCATGCAGGCAAGAAGGCAGTGAGGAGACATATAAAAAATCCTGAAAGAAAAAAACAAACAAACTGCCAAACCAAGAATCAGAATCATTTACTCAGCAAAACTGTCAATCAAATATGGCAGTGTAAAAAAAACATTCCAGGATAAACAGAAGCTAAAGGACTTTGTCAAATCCAACCCAACACTTCAAAACATCCTAAAGAGAGTTCTTTGGACTGAAAACCAGTAAGAACAGAAAACAACCAGGATTGACATATGTAACACCACCCAGAACTCAATCAACAGATGAAAGAATCCAGAACAGTACATAACTACAAGAATGAATTCAGAGGATCTGAGAGGACAGTTTATGATCAAAACAATTGCAATGTGAAAGAAAGTAAAAATATAGGAACAGAGATCCAGGTGATGAGGAGGTCAGGTAGATTGTGGGTAAAATAGACTGTTTTAAATAGAGGAAAAATTAATCAAATACAGGGTAGTCTCAAAGAAAATTAATACTTCACAACACACCAAGAAAATGAAAATCCAAGAATAACATAAAAACATTAAAAATATGAAGCTTAAGAAAAGATGACCATACTAAAAGAAAGAAAAGATTTTTTCTTTGTTGGCTACCAAGTGTGGGAGGGAGGGGTGGTAGAGCACAGGTTAGGGGATAGACACATAATAGTTCAGATGTTGGAGAGGGCAGTACACAAGAAGGGGGGAAGGGATGGAAGAACAAAGTAGATAGGGGAACACTTAGGCAGGTTTGCATGGACTAAATGAGACAGAGGTAAATAGTGATGCATGCTCAACCCTGGAACAACAGGGTTCTGTGATACAGGGATTGAGCCATAGTCTAAATGGGTAAAAGAGGGGAAATAATGTTAAGATGCTTGACTGTCTTATGAATACTGGTTTCCCTTGCCTATTATTGTAAAATAGACACTTGAGTGGGATAAAAAGGAATATTAGGAAATAAGATTACAGAAAACTTGTAAGCCTGTCTTCAGCCCATATGTGATTGGAATGCCAAATAGGGATTCTAGAACTTCTCCAATGAAATAGGCTTCTTGTGGAGCCTTTTTAGTGTATAGGACCTTAGGTAGAATCCTGAGCCCCATCCAGAACCTTCTGAGGTGGGGCATTCCCACTTGAAATGACATGCAGACCAGCCTGGAGTAGCTAGAAGAACAGAAAGTATTTCTTGAAAGAAAGACCAGCAGGAAACATCCAAAAGAAAAATGGCAGTCTGATTGGATACTACACAAACAAGCAAGTTGTTCACCCAGAAGCCATCAAGGCAAGTAATCAAGTAAGTCCCTTCAGGACAAACCCCCTTCCATGACTGAAACTCAAAGGGAACATACGAGCAGGCATGTAAGCTTGCTGTCATCCACATTGGTCTACTGCTGAGTGGAAGAAGGGGAGAGGCAGCAATAAAGATATGGGCTGAGTCTGACCATGTTCCATAGACTCCCGTCAACCTGGAAATGAGAAAGAGAAGTGGGAGGGTTGGTTGGTCCAAAGTGTGGTGAGACCTGGGGACTCATGCCCATGGACAAGGACATAGCCACAGAGGGCTAGAGCTAAGTAAGAGTGAAGCATCCATTTGATATGAAGTGAGGGGAGATGCACAAGAATGCCCAAACTTGCAGATAGTACCGATTTGACCTAGATTCGATGGCTGAATGATCAGAACTCAACTAGAGGAAAAATTTTTTTAATGTTTTATAAAGGAAATAAGTGCAAATTGCTACACTTTGATTGACTTGACCTATACTTATGGATGTAGCAACTCAAAATATCAACCAAGAGAGAAGAGGTCTTCCCATCAAGGATCAAACATCCCCTCTGCACACAAGGTTGATAGGGATGAGCAACTTAGATGTTGGCTACCTAAAATGGGGGAGAGGGGAGATATAAAGGCAAGAAGTGGCTGGCTTACAAGTTTTCAAGAGGAAGTTTAGTTCCTAAGTGCAGGGGAAGGTAGAATCCTTACAAAACAGTTTTCATTTTGTCTATATGGGTCTGGTGAAATGGGATGATTCTTATGACTCAATAGTGAGTAATTGTTATCATGACAAATTGTGATTTTCACAACTATAGAGGTAGAAGTTTTGTAGCATAAAGCGGGAGTGTTGAGAACCAGCCTCGACAGGGGAGTTTGGTTCATGAAGTTGGGAGATCTGGTGGCAACAGCGACAGATAAAGAATACACACAGAGACACAACAAGAGAGACACATAGACACCCCCTAACTAGGGTGGATGCATAACTGGCGTCAGACAGATCCTGCATTGTAAACATTTTGGCTATGCATGCCATTTGCACATCTTGCCAACTGCAATGCCTGCCCGTACTGCAAGCCGCAACGCACACGGGCTTCGGTCTGCGCCCCAGTTTTATTTCAGGGAGGAGCTTTACACAAAGGAAGGCGGGGTTTATTAAGATGGGGTACAGAAGTGAAATGTGATTAATCGTTCAACACAGGAGACAATGATTTACAGGAATCAAATTCCAGAACATACATCACAAATTGTCTTGATAATCTAACATCCTTAATTTTCCAGAAATTGAAGCAAATTATTATATGTTACTTTTCAGGTTCGAATCCCAGGGCAGCAACTCGGTTTCTCTGGCTAATTAACATACCTATAGCATCTAATCTTGAATGGGAACAGGTGAAAAAGGATTGAAAGGAGTCCCACTGTGTCAGCTGGCTGAGGCCTGCAGGAAGAGGCAAGACTCTTGGCTTAGTGGTTTGCACCTGGGGGCTATCAGGGATGGCTGACACTATTGTTCTTTAGATAAAACCCCGGAAGTTGGCAATCTACTTCTGAGTTAATTCCTTGGGGAAACTTGGCTTTTGGAACTTCCCAGCAAACTTGTTTTTGGAGCTTTTTACAGTCTCGGCTTTAGGAGCAGTTTAATATTTGTCCATGGGTATCAAGTGCTCATGTATTAAGTTAATATCAAACATAACTGAATAATTTGATAAAGAACAGTTTGGACAAGCTTGCCTAGTGGCCAGAGTCTGTTCCTCAGAGAGATTTGTTCTTAGAACCTTAAGCACTGCCAACACAGTGGAGACATTAAGAGGGGCACATTAAGAAACCATTTTCTCAGAGGCTACAGTTACAGGGGTTCGAAGCATAGAGTGAATTAATAGGACTAAAGAGAATTATACAGACCTGGCCCCACAGTGAGTTCGTAAAAGCCAATGAACCCGGGACATCCAGAGGTTACTTCCTTGAGCCCAGCAAGGGGCTCTGGCCAGCAAGTCTGAGTGCAGCCACGTGCTGGATTTTCATCCATGACACTGGTCCTCAACACCCCAATACCTGTAGTCTGCAACACGGGAGTAGTTGATCTAACATTCCAGGAACATAAGACCCTAGGACCATCAAGGGAGAAGAGTGTGAGCGGAGTGTGGGACCCCATCTGGAGAAACAGCAAAACCAGACATGGAGGCAGAAATGATCACATGGAGAGATAGAGCAGCTGAGTACTCTAAACTCATGGAAAGACAAAGGCTGTGTGCTGGTGGCTGACGCAGGTTTGCAAAATGTGTCCTTGGGTTATTTAAATGATTATATATTCCTGAGTGTTTTTTGTGTACATCAGAAAACAAAACAAAAACAGAGGGAATTGAAGCAAATTCTATTGAATGGTGATGCATGGAAGGTGTAGTAATCATTGCATGACATGAAATCCGATAGGATGAGTGTAAAACTTATGTTCTTCTCCTATGTCCCATGTAAACTATCACTCAATGCACAATAAAAGCTTAAAAAAAAAAAAAAAAAAAAGAACATGGCATCAGGATTTGAGGAATACCTATTGACAAAACCATGCTTGCTGAAAGCAAAGAAGACTTGAAGTACTTACTGATGAAAATAAAGAACTACAGCATTCAGTATGGATTACACCTCAACATAAAGACAACAAAAATCCCATAAATGGATTAATAAATGAAAGCAGTATTCAAGAAATCAAACATGTTGCATTGGACAAATCTGCTGTAAAACACCTCATTAAAATAGTAAAAAGCAAAGATGTCACCTTGAGGATTAATGTATGCCTGACCCAAGCCATGATATTTTCAATCACCTCGTATGCACGTGAAAGCTGGGAAATGAATAAGGAAGCTTGAAGTAGTACTGATACCTTTGAATTCTGGTGTTGGTGAAGAATATTGACTATACCATGAACTGACAGAGGTATGCACAAATCTGCCTTGGAAGAAGAACAGCCAGAACACTCCTTAGAAGTGAGGATGGCAAGGCTTCATCTCATATTATTTGGACATGTTATCAGGAAGGACCTGCCCCTGAAGAAGAACATCATGCTTGGTAAAGTAGATGTTTAGTGAAAACAGGAAAGACGCTCAGCGAGATGGAATGACACAGTGGCTGTAACAATGGGCTCAAACATAGTAATGATTATGAGCATGGCCCAGGACCAGACAGTTTTCAGTCTATTATATAGAGAATTGTTGTGAGTCAGAACTCACCTGAAGTCATCATCAACATTAACAATTTACACTGAAAAACTGGTTCACGAAATTCATGGAATTTTAACACTCATCTCCCGTGAACTGGTATGAGCCTGTTCTCATACTCCACTGAAGGGGAAAAGACAGTCTTTTGAAAAGAAAGTATCAGGAAAAACATTAATATTTCATAAGATATATGTATATTCACATTAAATTATAAAGCTATTTATTTTCAAAATTAATATTCAAAAACTCTGTCCAGACAGGAGATTTGGCATTTCTGTACAAATATGTGTGTGGTTAGAGTCCTCCTGCTTCCCCCACAGTCTCTAACCGCCATGACTGCCATCACTGCCACAGACACATACTGCACAGAAGGGCCTCACCGAACATACCTCCTGAGAACTTCACCTTGGCCTATCCAAAATAACTCTTTCTAGAGCCAATGTTTTAGTGTAATTTATTCCAAACCTTTGATGGAGTAGCTTGTACTCTTGAGGCTGTTCAGATGTGCAGTCAGTGGGGAGCTCCTGGGCCACACTGGCTCCCCAGCTACAGACAATGTGGCCAACCTGGACGCCCAGAGACACTGTGCAGATTTATAACACTCCTTGAGGGATAACAGATCCATAGTCTATAAATGAACACATTATGCTTATCCACGTACATGTTTTTCATCTGTGACAGGTATTTTATGGATCAGAGGTTTCATTTAAATGTTACATAACCATCCTTTTAATAAATTTGGTGAATATTCAATATAATTGAAACAAGAAAGACTGCCTTTGTTCGGCATAACTGATTCAAAAATAAAAGGACTCACCACACACCGGAAGTTAATTATCAAAAAGATAAGTTATATTAGAATGTATCATATATCTACAATAGTTTAATTGTGAAATTTAATCATTAATGAAAGCACGAATTTTTATATAATTCTTTATATGATGTTTGGCATTTTATATCTGAGCTCCTCAGACATAAGAGCTTAGAGATATATACCCTTTGGTACCTCAGAAGAAAAGACTGGTGATTCATTTTGAATAGCCAGCCATTAAAAACCCTATGTAGTGTTTTGGTACAGTTCTACATCAACATACATGAGGTCACCATGAATTAGAATCAATTTAACAATATTGGACTATAGTGGCTTGCATGTTATTTTCATACTGGAAGCTATATTCTAAATACCAAGAGGGTTACCCATGCTACAGATTTCAGTGGAGCTTTCAGACTGAAACAGATAAGGAAGAAAGGCCTGAGAATCTATTTCTAAAAATTAGTCAGTGAAAACCGTAAAGGTCACAACAGTACATTGTCTGACTCACTTACTTTAGACATGTCACCAGGAGGAATCAATAGTTGGAGGAGGACATCATGTTTGATGAAGTAAAGGACCAGTGAGGGCAAAGGAGACCCTTGGTGAGACAACGGTCTCAGTAGTAGACTCAGACATGCTGGCAATCATGAGGATTTTTCAGGACTAAACAACTTTTCATTCTCTTGTACAAAAGATCACCGTAAGTCAGAACTGCCTTGTTGGCGGCTATCAATCATTTGGTCAAATTACTAATGTGGCTTAACTGAAAGCAAAGCAGAATAAATTAATAAAAAATGTGAAGTTGCAAAATACTTAGAAAATATATTGCATTGATCTACAGTACAAGAAGTTGCTGAAATTGATTCCTACCCACATTACTAAGTAGAATGCTTGCTTGGACAGACAGCTTTAATATATGGGAGACTTGTGGGAACTACAGAATCAGGAGCCTAAACTTAAAAGAGTTTGAAACAGTAGCACTCACTACAATGCCTGGCACATAGTAAACTCTCAAAATTAGTTTCATACATGAATAAATAAATAAAAGTCTGTCCCATTATATGAACTAAGAAGGAAGTTGGTAATTTTGCTACTAACTCTTAAAAGAATCATTTTCTTCTATTAATACTGTTAACATTTAGGCCTGTGCTTAAATTGTCACATGTTCTGATTATGGGAGTTAATAATTAAGGAGTTACTTGATTACTTCTCTGTGATTTCTACCTGCCCAGGATCCAGTCCTGTTTCTGACATAAATGTTGTTGTTAAATGCCGTCTAGTCGGTTCCAACCCGTAGTGACCCTGTATAGGGTTTCTGAGGAGCAGGTGGTGAGCTTGAACCACCAACCTTGCAATTCAAAGCAACTTTGCAGTCCAGCATGTCAACCCACAGTGCCACATTAATACCCTGATTTTACCTCTCCCTTTCATACAGTCCATGAGGTTACTCTGGGAATGACTCTGGCCCCAATCCAGAAATGGGCATATAAATAGGTTATATGAAGACATATAGGTTTCTTCAGTTGACAAAATATATAATTTTAAGTCCTACTGACAATTTAATTACAAACTTCAGAAATTCAAAACTTGTAGTAATTTTTAAGTCAAGCGTTGAATTTTGGCGGAACCTATGAATAAAAGATGTACCTAGGTGATCTTGGTGATTTCAAGCCAGGTGGCCTACTTCTGAAAACTCAGTCATGGAAAACCCAATAAAGCACAGTTCTACTCTGACACACATAATGGCACTATGAGAATTCAATCAACAGCAACTGGTGATCTTAAATCCAAGCCACAAATTCTAAGGGTTGATGTCATATAATTTCTACAAATTTCTCAGTCTCACCTGGAGCTATGCAACACATATTTAGACTAAGTAAAATGAATGTTTCTGATAGGACCCCCATTTTTATTTGCAAAATTAAGATCTTAAGTATTTGCTGTTGTTGTTGTAAAATGCTGGCCAGTTGGTTCCGACTCATAGTGACCCTGTATAGGGTTTCCAAGGAGGACTAGTGGATTTGAACCACCAACCTTGCAGTTAGTATCAGTACTCCAAGTATCAGTATATGAAAATGTATACCCCACATATTCAGATCCAAGCTTAATGATTTGAAAGTCTTTTTTCTCTGACTCCATACATGAGTTCTAGAAAACACAAATGCATCTGTATTTTGCATCCAGGTGACTGAGATTTGAACCACCAACCTTGCAGTTAGTATCAGGACTCCAAGTATCAGTATATGAAAATGTACACCCCACATATTCAGATCCAAGCTTAATGATGTGGAAGTCTTTTTTCTCTGACTCCATACACGTGTTCTAGCAAACATACATACATCTGTATTTTGCATCCAGGTGACTGCATTGAAATTTAGAGTAAAATTTATGAAAACACTTTGCTTAATGTTCAAAAATGGGAAATAGTGACTTGTGAAATTTTTAATTAGATGCCTGTTTATAGAACTGTTATGAAGAATAACTTTTGTAGTTTGAGTGAGATCCTACTGTCAGTATGAAGAAAAAAAAAAAGCCACAAAAAACTGAGTGAGATTCCATTAAGGAACTGTCTCGGAGCTTCACTGCACAATCAGCTCATCTTGTTTCAAGAGTCCACTATGTTTACCATGTCCTGAGACTGGGATTTACTCTGGCAGGAGTAAGCTCTTGACTAAGCTGAAGACTTAACATGAGAATTACAACTTTCCATTCACCTGCCCCCTTATTATATACTCTGTTCCTAGAACCACCTTGGCTGCCTGCCAGATCCTTGACCTCATCTCAATTCAGGTCCTCCTTATTTCTCATGCCTGGCTGAACCCAAGGCCATCCACCTTACCTTGATCTTTAGTATAAACTTCCTAACTCCTGTCTGACTATCCACCTGGCCAATGCTTGGCCTGATGCCCAGTATATGTTAAAAGAAAAAGGCAGGATATAGGAATCTACTCGTTTCCTCCAAACTACGGAAGGCAGTCAGCGGTCAAGAAAGATGGATATGGTACATATTTATAAAGTTAAATGAACCAAGGACACAGTTAAAATAATGCAGTTCAACAAAACACGTCTTAGGCCTGTGGAAATGTCTGGAAGACAAGCTGAATAAGATATTAGCCCTAATGATGGGAGACAGACAAGAAAAGAGATTATGATATCTATGTGTGAAAGAGCCATAGTTCTCATGGTCTGTCTAGCTTCTAGTTCACCACTTTTAGTTTCCTAATTGTTTGAACAACAGACTATATTATAATGATATCATGCCCAGATAAATTTCTACCAATAGTTTATATATCTGTCTTTACTATTAAATTGTAAGTTTGGCAAGGACAGGAGTTATGCATAATGCCTCTCTTGTCACTCACAATGACTGGGATCAGGAGTCAAGCAATGTCATTTCTCCATCTCACAGTTCGGCTTTCTTCTATGTTGACTTTATTCTTGGTCTCTGTTCAGTTCATTGAACAATCATGCATTTGATAGAAGTGGAATGCAGAGATATATTATTGAGAAACTTCTCAACATTGTACTCAATAGTGAATGCGGGATGAAATTGTTTAATCTGTCTTTGCTTTTGTATGCCACAATATTATTGTTACAAGCTCATTGATAATTAAAAGAATTAAAATATAGTCTAACTTGGAGAATCCTGGTGTAACACTGTAGGACAAGCACTAAACCACAAGTTCTGTTTGAATAGCAAGGTGGACAGTTCAAACTCACCATGCACTCCTCAGTAACCCTATACAGGGTCACAATGAGTTGGAACCAGCTCAATAGCACTTACCAACTTTACTAACTCAGAGAAGGGCAGCACGTTTTATTTTGCCAGTTCCTAAACTCAGTGGTAACTTCAAGTTTCATAAATGTTGTTCTAAATAACACATACTCAATTCTGTGTATCTCTTGATGAATCTGAACCTTAATAAGCAATTCTGGTTTAGTTTACCTGTCAAACATCATGATAAGATTTATAATACACATGTTAACAACATTCTATGTCCTTCTGTTATGCATTCGCTACAGTAAAATGATTAAGGAGTCCTGGTGGTGCTGTGCATTAAGCAATGGGCTAATTGGATAGATTAGCAAACAGGTATACAGGAATGATCAGAATCAGAAAATTCCATGGACTGATAGACTATGGAACAGACTATGGATAGGATAGAGGCTATTCATTTAAAATATACAAGTAGTCACTGGCTAAATTTTCTATGGGATTTCATTTCAATGACTCCACTGTACCAATAAACAACATTCTTATCAATGGAGAAAGGATTGAAGTTGTCAAGGACTTCATTCTTCTTGGATCAACTATCAACTCTCGCGGAAGTAGCAGTCAAGAGATCAGACGACGTATTGCACTGGGCAAATCTGCTGCACAGGAAC
>NW_006408647.1:5514846-5537204 GCF_000296735.1 Chrysochloris asiatica
CCTTATTTTTAAATAAATTTTTATTATAACCTATTATCATTAAAAATCCAAGTTTTATTTATTTATATTTGAGGATTAAAAACATTTCATATAAACTAACAGATATTCTTAATACATACAAAATATACAAATCATAAAAATGCACTTAGACAATGAAGAAGAGTTATATAAAAGCATTTTGTCAATTGCAGTAATAATTCCACTTGTGGAAAGTTCTGGATCGTCTGATTTATCCCTGTGAATAAAGATGGCATTTTTAGTCAGAAAGTTAGTTGTTTGTATGGTCCAAATAGTATAATACCTGTATCTCAAAAACCTGGGTCATATGTGTATATGAATACTAATGTATAATTTATACATAGTAAAGTACACCAATGACTTATTCATAAAGCAGAACTATACACATGGGCCTCACCAAATAGAATACACAGAAATCAAATTGACTACTTCTGTGGGAAAAGAGGACAGAGAAGCTCAATATGATCAGCCAACACAACGCCAGGGGACAACTGTAGAACAGACAATCAAATGTACATATGCAAGTTCAGACTGAAGCAGAAGAAAATTAAAACAAGTACACAAGAGTTAAATATAACCTTGAACATATATCACTGAAGTTAAGAGACCATCTCAAGAATAGATTTGATGTATCAGACATTAATGACTGAAGACTAGGAGAGTTGTGGGACGACATCAAGAAATGGTAAATGCTCAACTATTTCAAGAGGTAGCACATGATCAAGAACCAATGATACTAGAAACATCACCATAGAAAGCTTGTAAGCTCGTCTTCAGCCTATAACTGATTGGAATACCTAAAATGGGGCTAGAACTGGCCCCGTAAAAGAGGCTTCCTGCAGAGCCTTTGCACTGCGTAAGACCATAGATGGAATTCTGATCCCCATCCAGAATCTTCTGAGGTGGGAAATTGCCACTTGAAAAGAAAAGCAGACCAGCATGCAGCGACTAGAAGAACAGAAGATACTTCTTGAAAGAAAGACCAGCAGGAAAAATCAAAAACAATAACAGCAGTTTGACTACCACAAGAACAAACAAGTTGTTAGCCAGGGAACCATCATGGCAAGCAATCAAGTCCCATCAGGGCAAACCCCCTTCCAAAACTGAAATGCAAAGGGAATACATGAGCAAGCATGTAATCTTGCTTGTGACCACACTAGTCTACCAATATGGGGAAGTGAGGGAAAAACAGCAATGAAGTTGTGAGCTAAGTCCAACCACATTCAATAGACTCCTGCCAACCTGGATTGAGACCTGGTTGGCCAGCAGTATAGTGAGACCTGGGGACTCCTGAGCCTAGGGACATGGACATAGCCACAGAGGACTAGAGTGGAGAGTGAAGCATCCATCTGATATGAAGTGAGGGGAGGTGCACAAAACGCCCATACTTGCAGATAGTACCCATTTGACCTAGCTTCAATGAAAGGAAGAAAGAAGGGGCGGGGGGTGGGGGGGATTATAATCCACTACAATTTTATGAACTTGACCTATACTTATGGATGTAGTAGATTAAAAGAGGGAATGAATCTTTATAGCAAGGATCATTCCCATCCCCTCGGTACACAAGGTTGACAAGGATGGGCAACTTAGACATTGGCTACCCAAAATTGGGGGGGGCGGGCAATAAAGGCACGAAGTGATTGGCTTACAAGCTTTTAAGAGGGAGCCTAGTTTCAGAGGGCATAGCGGAAGGTAGATTCTCCACTGAGTGGTTTCCAACCTGTCTAGATGGGGCTGGTGAAAGGAGATGGGGATAAGACTCTTGTGGTTCAATAGTGAATAATTGATGTCAGGCCTGATGGTGAATGTTGCAAATGTAAAGGTAGACATTTTGTAACAAAAGGAGGGGAGTGGTTGATCTTGCAGTCCAGGAGTGGAGGGCCCTGGGACTATCAAGGGAGAAGAGTGGAGTGCGGGACCCTGTCGAGAGAAGCAGCAACACCAGATGTGGAGGCAGAGACAATGATATGGAGAGATGGAGCAGCTAGAGACTCTGGACTCAAGGAGGGAGAGGGGCTTTGTGCTGGAGACTAGGAGGCAGGCTTGTGGGGTGTACACTTTGGTTGATGATGCATAGAGGAGATTGTATTCATTGTAATGAAACAAACTACGATAGCATGAATGTAAAGCTGATGTTCTCCAATGTAAACTATCACTCAATTCACAATAAAACTTTAAAAAAAGAACCAATGGTACTGAAGGAAGAAGTTCAAGTTGCACTGAAGGAACTGGCAAAAGAACAAGGCTCCAGGAATTGATGAAATACAAATTTAAATCTTTCAATAAACTTTTGCAGCACTGGAGGCACTCACTCCTCTATGCCAAGAAACTTGAAGATGGCTACCTGAACAACTGATTGGAAGAGGTCCATATTTGTGCCCCATCCAAAGAAAGGTGACCTAACAGAATGTGTTAATCATCAAGTAATATCATTAAAATCACATGCAAGCAAAATTTTGCTGAAGATAATTCAAAAATGGCTGTAACAATGTATTGACAGGGAACTGCCAGTTCAAGCTAGACTCAGAAAAAGGCTGTGGAACAAGGGATATTGTTGCTGGCGTCAGATGGAACTTGGCTGAAAGGAGAGAATACCAGAAAAATATTTGCCTGTACTTTATTAACTATACAAAAGCTTTCAACTGTGTAGATCATGACATGCTATAGATAACAGTGCAAAGAATGCATGTTCAATAACACTTTATCACGCTCATGAGGAACCTGTACATAGTCCACGAGGCAGTCATTCAAACAGAACAAGGGGATACTGAATGATTTTAAATCAGGAAAAGAGTGTGGCAGAGTTGTATTCTTTCACCATACTAATTCAATAATCTGAGCAAATAATCTGAGAATCTGGATTACAATTATATGCGAAAGAATGTGGAATCGCTATACCACTAGGGATCCTTACCTAGTATGGCATATACCATTTTATGTCTGACTTCTTTCATTTAGCATCAAATCTGTAAAATACATACACCATATTGTGTGTGTTACTAGTTTGTTCTTTTTCATTATTGTGTAGTATCCTATTACATGAAAACACAATAAACTTTCCATTCTACTGCTGATGGACACACTGTTTTCAGTTCTTTCTGTACTGACTAACACTGCTATCAACATTCCTGCGGTTATCTTTTTGTGAACAAAGGCACTCTGTTCTATTAGATAGATGCTGTTGATGTTAAGTGCCATCGAGTCAGTTCCAACCCATAGCAACCCTGTACAGGGTTTCTGAGGCTGTAAATCTTTACAGGAGCAGAAAGACTTATCTTACTCCCATGGAGTGGCTGGTAGTTTCAAACTGCTGACTTTGCGGTTCGCAGCCCGATTCGCTACCAGAGCTCCTTAATAGATATATACCCCCAAAGAAATTTTGAGATCATAATGTATGCATAAGGAGCCCTGTTGAGTGTTAAATTGCAAAATGAATGTTGTTTCATAAACATATCCAGTAGCTCCTTGGGAGAAAGACCTGGAGATCTGCTTCAATAAATATTACAGTAAAGATTTCTTTTGGGGGAAGTTCTATCTTGTTACATTGGGTCATTATAAATCAGAATCCACTCCTGGAACACAACAATGTATGCACATGTTAGTTTTAGTAATACTAATAAATAGCTTTTCAAACAGTTACTGCAAGTATTTTGATCAAGAAGTGTTTCACAGAAATTTGGAAGATTTTTTTTCAAAACCACCATTCATGCATTTTCTTATCAATCAACACTATGGATTTCTCTTCCCTTTGATACTGTTGTTGTCATTAAGTAATGTCAAGTCAGTTCTGACTCAGCTACCCTATATAGGATTTCCAAGGAGTGACTGGGGAGTTTGAATCACCAACCTTGTTTGTGGTTAACAGTCCAGTGCTTATCCTACAGCACCACACCAGGACTCCTCTTTGATAAACTCTTTTTTCCTTTAATGTTAAAAAGAATTTCAACTTAGTCACTTCCTCATTCATTTAATCTAAGCAAATTTACTTGAGCATTAATGTATCAATTTTCAGTTAGTCTCTACGACTCTGAGACCAGAAGAACTAAATGGTACCTGGCTGTCACAAACCAACTGCTCTTAACAGGATGACATTAGAAGATCCTAGATAGAGTGAGAAACAATGTGGGACAAAACTCAAAGTTACAAAAAAGACCAAGTTTACTGGTCAGAAAGAAACTGAAAGAACGTGAGGCCTCCTGGCCCAATTTTCAACCAAGCAATAGATAGGTAAATAGAGGGGAACAACACTACCAATAAAGTATGCTGACCTCAGAGTGGTCAATCACTCAAAATCAAAAGGTCAACATTTGCATAAGGACAAAGTTCACAAGGGCTGGGAAGGTGGATAGAATGCAGATCAGAACCACAAGGAGGAAACAGGATAGCTGTTGTTATATGAAAGAGATTACAGTGATTGAGATTAGACAGGGTGTATGGTTTATAGAATGTAGAGCTGATGATCTACTTTGTGGACCATCACTTCATTCACAATAAAAAGTTTCAAAAAACACTATCAATTTATTTTTCTGAATTGTCTACTGACACATGGAAAATCTTGTCATGTCTAGTCCACATGAGAGCAATTGACCCAAATAAACATGATCAAAGTCACACCAACACTGAGGAAGAGAAGGTTAAGGTTATGAATTTAACATTTATTGGAGACCTACTGTGTGACAAGCATGATGTAATACACTCTGCCTGTGGCATCTCATTAAATCCTCACAATGATTTTGTATGGTAGGCTTAATTATTCCCAATTTTTGGTTTGTGCTTATCTGTAAGTTTGTCATACTCTGGTGGCATGTGTATTGCTGTGATTCTGGAAGCTATGCCACAGGTATTATTATAAATACCAGCAGGGTCACTCATGGTGGACAGGTTTCAGATGAGCATCCAGATGAAGACAGACTAGGAAGAAGGAGAGATGAAGGACTTCTGAATATTTAGTCATTGACCTCCTTATGAATAGCTGTGAAACACATAGTGTCAGAAAATGAGGCCCTCGGGTTGGAAGGCACTCAAAATGCAACTGGGAAATAGCTGCCTCCTCAGAGTAGAGTTGACCGTGAAGGCACGAATGCAGTAAAACCCTCGGAACCTTCATCTGCTGATGGTGTACAACTCAAAATAAAGAGAAACAGCTGTAAACATCCATTAATAATCAGAACATGGAATGTATGAAGTATGAATCTAGGAATATTGAAAATAGGCAAAAATGAAATGGAACATATAAACACTGATACCCTAGGCATTAGTATGCTGAAATGGACTGGTATTGGCCGTTTTGAATCTGACAACCACATGGTTTACTATGCTAAGAGTGACAAACTGAAGAGAAATGGCATTGCATTCGTTATCAAAAAGAATATATCAAGATCTGTCATAATATACAATGCTGTCTGTGATAGGATAATATCCATACACCTACAAGCAAGACCAGTTAATACTACTATTATTCAAATTCATACAGCAACCATTAAAGACAGTGAGGATGAAATTGAAGAATTCAACGAACTTCTTCGGTCTGAAATTGATCAAACATGCAATCAAGATGTATAGATAATTACTGGTGATTGGAATGCAAAGGTTGCAAACAAAGAGAAAGGATCAGTAGTTGGGAAAATATGGCCTTGATGAAAGAAATTATGCTAGAGATTGCATGATAGAATTATGCAAAACCGATAATTTGTTCATTTCAAATACCTTTTTTAAGCAGCATAAAAGACAACTATATGCATGGACCTCATCAGATGGAATACACAGAAGTCAAATTAATGATGTCTGTGGACAGAGATGGTAGAAAAACTCCATATCATCAGCCAAAATAAGGACAGGGGCAGACTGTGGAACAGACCATCAATTGCTCATATGCAAATTCATACTGAAGTTGAAAAAAATGAAAACAAGTCCACGAGAGCCAAAATATGACCTTGAATACATCCCATCTGAATTTAGAGATCATCTGAAGAACAGATTTGATCCATTAGACACTAAACACCGAAGACCAGAAGAGTTGTGGGATGCTATCAAGAAATAAAGTTCATTCTATAAACTCAAAAAAAAAAAAAAAAAAAAAAAAACCTACTGGTTTGTTGTTGTTGTTGTTGTTAGGTGCCAGCAAGTCAGTACTGACTCATAGCAACTTTATGCACAGCAGAACGAAACACTGCCTGATCCTGGGCCAACCTAACTACTGTTGTCACACTTGAGTCCATCAATGCTGCCACGTGGGCAATCCATCTCGTTGGGGGTCTTCCTCTTTTTCTCTGATCCACCACCTTAACAAACATGATGTCCTTCCCCAGCAACTTGTCCCTCCTGACAATATGTCCAAAGTATGAAAGACGAAGTTTGGCCATCTTGGCCTCCAAGGAGCATTCTGGCTGCACTTCTTCCAAAACTGATCTATTGGTTCTTTTGGCAGCCCATGGCACTTTCAATATTCTCCTCCAACACAATAACTCCAAAAGCATCCATTCTTCTTCAGTCTTCCTTATTCACTGTCCAGATTTCTCATGCATATGAGGTTATTGAAAATACCATGGCTTGGGTCAGGCACACCTTAGTCCTCAAGTTGACATCTTTGCTCTTCAACACTTTAAAAAGGTCTTGTGCAGTACGTTTGCCTAATGCAATATATCATTTGATTTCTTGACTGCTTTCATGATTGTTCATAGTTTATCCAAGAAGAATGAATTCCTTGACAACTTCAATCTTTTCTCCATTGATAAGAATGTTGTTTATTGATTCAGTGATGAGGATTTTTGTTTTCTTTACATTGACATGTAATCCATACCAAAGGCTGTGCTCTTTGATCTTCATCAATAAATGTTTTAAGTCCTCTTCACTTTCAGCAAGCAAGGTTGTCTCCTCTGCATATCGCAGGTTGTTAATGAGTCTACCTCCCATCCTGATGCTATGTTTTTCTTCATAGAACCCAGCTTCTCAGATTATTTGCTCAGCATACAGGTTGAATAAGTATGGTGTAAGAACACAACTTTGTCGCACACTTTTTTTAATTTGAAAACATTCAGTGTTCCCATGTTCTGTTTGAACAGCTGCCTCTTGGTCCAGGTACAGATTCCTCATGAGCACAATTAAGTGTTCAGGAATACTCATATCTTGCAATGTTGTCCATAGCTTGTCATGATCCACACAATTGAAAGCCTTTGCATAGTCAATAAAGCATAGGTAAACATATTTCTGGTATTCTCTACTTTCAGCCAAGATCCATCACACATCAATGATATCCCTTGTTACATGGCCTCTTCTGAATCTGGCTTGAACCTATGGAAATTCTCTGTCAATGTATGCTTGCAGCCATTTCTGTATTACATTTAGTAAAACTTTACTTGCATGAGATATCAAAGAGATTGTCTGGTGATTTCTGCATTCAGTTGGGTCACCTTTTGGATCTCTTCCAATCAGTTGGCCAGATAGTTTCCTTCCAAATTTCTTGGCAGAGATGAGTGAATGCCTCCTGTGCCACCTCACTTTCTTGAAAATTTTCCATTTTTATTCCATCAATTCCTGGTGCCTTGAACTTTGTCAATTCCTTCAATGCACATTGGACTTCCTCCTTCAGTATCATTGGCTCTTGATCATATGTTACCTCTTGAAACGGTTGAACATTAACCATTTCCTTTTGGCACATGACTCTGTGTACTGGGTAGTAGAATAAGTAAAATATGAAATTACAAAATTCCTAGAAACAAATGAGGATGAAAACACAACATACCAAAACCTTTAGAACACAGCAAAAAAATAATGCTGAGAGCACAATTTATAGCAATAAATGCACACATCCAAAGAGGAAAACAATCAAAATCAACACATTAACACAACATCTCCAGCAATTACAAAAACACCCACAAAGTAAACCTACAGTAACCAGAAGCAAAGAAATAATAAAAATTAGAGCAGAAATAAATGACATGGAAAACAGACAATCTATGGAAACAATCAACAAGACAAGAAGCTGGTTTTTGAAAGAATTAATAAAATTGACAAAGCATTGGCAAACCTAACAAAAGAAAAGAGGGAGAAGACACAAATAACATGCATAAGAAATCACATGAATGATGTCACAACAGAACCAGTGGAACTAAAAAAGGATAATAAGAGAATATTATGAAGAGTTATACTTCAACGAATTTGAAAATCTAGAAGAGATGGACACATTTTTAGAAAACCATGACCTACCTAAACTTACACAGAGTGAAGTAGAAAACTTGAACAGACCTATAACAAAATAAGAAATTGATCAGGTCATCAAAAACTCCCAACCAAAAAAGTCCAAATACAGATAAAATTCACTGGTGAACTTTACCCAACATTCAGAGAAGAGTTATCACCAATTCTACTCAAACTATTCCAAAATATAGAAAAGGATGGAAAATTACCTAATACATTTTATGGAGCCAGCATAATCCTTATACCAAAACCAGTGAATGACATCACTTTTAAAAAATGACCAGTGCTTTTTGCTGGATTCATGAATTGCAGCAGATCAGACTGGAAGTTAACAAAATCAGTTATCACTCAAAAACTGAGGTTCAGAGAAAGCCAAAATAGCAGGCTATTATAAACTTTTCAGTATGTCCTCAAAACACAAGCTAAAATTATCTCATGAAGACAGTTTTTTATTAATCATTTTTCAAACCAAACTTTCCTGCCACTGGCATCAGGTATCAAAGGGTGAACAGCACCTTCAGTAGGGACACAAGTGAGAGCATCTGTGAAGCTGAAATAAACCCAGGCTGTAAGGTAAGCATATCTGAGCCCACATTCATGCCTTCTGTTTCCTGAAAATATTCTTCCAACTCTAACTTATTAGTTGCCCCTGGAATCTGTGCTCTCTGATGAAGTTCTCTGTGTTTTGTGGCAGACCTGGCTCCTTACTGTGTTTTTAAACACTGGATATGTCTGTCTCTCTCCTTTGTAGACCAGATACTGACCACATAAGTTCTTCAGCCTTTGTTCAGCCTCATCTCTGGGTCCAACACAACATAACCTATCCATAAGCATCTATGGAACACAATTCATAAATTTAGAATACAGTTTATACATCCTAAAGTTTTGCCACCTTAGGAAAACAATTGCTTGGTCTCCCATAGTATCAAATAATGTGGCTCTAAACATAACCATCCAAATTCTGTTGTCACACTGTAGGATAAGCATTCAACCATAGGTTGGTCTGAACTGCAAGGCCAGCAGTTCAAAATCACCAGCTGCTCTTTGGAAACCCTATACCAGACCGTTATGGGTTGGAACCAACTTGATGGCACTTAATAACAACAATAAAAACAGTCATTAATTCAACCAATCTTTAACACACACACATACACACTCAAAGATCATTTCACAGTGCTCTCTTAAGGAACAAATAACTAAATCAATAATGGATAGATGTTGAAATTATCTTTCAGGTGATTTTCAAGGCTATTATTCATTGTGGAGTTTTGATGATCATCCATACCTGGCTAAACAAAAATGCATGTTTTTCTCTTAATTATTGCCTAAAAGAACACAGGGCCTGAAATTTCCTAAGTTCTTAGAACCATCAATCTCTGGATGTCACCTGAGAAGTTAAAAAAATAATATGACCTGTTGCTAAGAAAGACCATAGAAGAACTATTACATATGAATTGTGGGGATTGGAGAAAATTTTCTAAAGTACCATGGACCAGTTCTGGTGATGGCTGAGGAAGAGTCAGGTAGGACAGGCTCTGTGGGGGAGGGACTGAAAACCCAGAGAACCTGCTTTCAAAGAACAGCACCAGAGCTCTGGATCTAGCATAAGGTGTAGGGTGTCAGTTTCCCACACACACCAGTGAAAAACTCATGGTATAAAGGAAAATACGGCGATTTATGAATTGCTCTAGAAGCGAGACTCCTTCTGCGGCCACCCCTCCCAGGCAGAGTTCAGACAGCAGGTTTACAGCCAGACCGGCACAGGGAACCAGTACTAAAAATGATGCAGTGGCATTTGCAAAAGGAGGTACGGGGGTGATTCTACACATTTTTTCCTCCTCTTGTCGTGTCTTCTTTGCCCAGCCTGGACACCTTCCGGCAGGTGGGTGCCCACCTTCCCCAAAAAAAGTCCAGCATTGAGCCCACAGTTTTCCCACAGCACAGAAAGAAAGAGCCCTATCAGACCTAAAGGCAAATTCTTTGGCAGCTGCTTATGACATCAACCTCTGGGTTGCAGCTCTAAAATTAACTTGTACAGGACCCTTTACTCAGGCATATACAGCAAGAAAAAAGCAGTCCTGTCAAGCCTGATATACAAACTATATGAACAATCTGTAAAAACCCCAGCATAAAAGGACGCAACTATCTTGAGAATTACACTGTGTGCACGCAGATACCTAACTGACTTTCAGAGACAAAAATAGTAGATAATCTTTCTCCCATTAAGTTCTCAATATCTATCCACACACCTCTACAGTGGTGACTAGAGGAGGGACCTGAGCGAGTGGACACCCCCACACACTGCTTGATGCCTATACAGTACACACACACTGCCTGTGTACAAAGGTGACTGTCCAGTCAGCCACAGTTTTATTTTTGTTTCAAAGTGGTGGTTTTTGTCTCTGCTTTTATATTGCTTTTTTTTGGATCACACAGTTTTCCTGGAAGTGGGAGACTTTTCTCCTTACATTACCCAAAAAGAGACAGCAATTGTGGTCATATAGCCAAGCTAATTCCACTATTGAGACAAGAGCCAATAACAGCTGCTAAACATTACATGTGAAAAGGGAAGCCTATCTTCTGATCATATCCACCAGGATACACCCAGTAAGGTTAATAACACAACAGCAAACATCCATTTAAGCATTAAAAACTCACATAACTACTAGAAATGACAAACAAAACACAACAAAAGATTTCAAAACATGTCCAAAAACAGAAGAGTAACTGAGACAAATGAGCTGGAGACAGACAAAGGCTTTCCAAAAGAGGAAGAGCGGGTTTTGGATTTGCCTGAGAAGTAATTCAGAAGAATGATATGGAAACAAATTCAAATGCTGTGAAAAGGGGTGGAGGAACACAGGAAGAAGTCAGGAAAGTACTACAAGAACAATCAAACAAGATTGATACAGCATTGGAAACCATTCAAAACCTGCAAAAAGAGGTCCAGATGATTAATAATAAAATATCAGAAATGGACAATACACTGAAAGGGAAAACGAGCAGAACAGAAGAGACAGAAGCCAGAATTAGTGAACTGGAAGACAAATTTCTCAATACTACTAAGATAGAAGAGCAAACAGACGAAAGGATTAAAAAAATCTGAAGGGAGCCTAAGATTCATGCTGGATAACATGAAGAGAAACAATTTAAGAATTATTGGTATTCCAAACAGGAAGAATCAGAGAAGTCCACAGAGGAAATAGTTGAAGAGCTTCTGGAAGAATATTTCCCTAACATCTTGAAAGATGAGAAGATGAACATTCAAGAAGCTGAATGAACACCAGGAAAGATGCACCGCAAAAGAAAATCACCAAGACATATATTAATCAAGATTTCCAAAATCAAAGACAAGGGGAGAATTCTAAAAGCGACCAGGGAAAAGAGAAGTGTTACTTGCAAAGGCAAGCAAATCAGATTAAGCTCTGATTTCTCAGCAGAAACCATGCAGGCAAGAAGGCAATGGGATGTCGGTGGTTGGTGGTTATGTGCCATGGAGTCAGTTCCAACTCATAGCGACTCTGTAAAGGGTTACCGAGGCTGTAAATCATCACAGGAACAGAAAGCCTCATCTTTCTCCCACAGAGCAGCTGGTAGTTTCGAACTACTGACCTTGTGGTTTGCAGCCCGATTCATAACTACTATGCTACCAGAGATCCTTATACAAAATCCTAAAAGAAAAAAAATACACCAACCTAGAATCGTCTATCCAGCAAAACTATTAATCAAATACGATGGTGCCATTAAAACATCCCAGGATAAACAGAAGCTAAGAGATTTTGTCAAAGCCAATCCAGCACTTCAAAAACATCCTAAAGGGAGTTCTTTGGAATGAAGACCAACAAGAACAGACAACAACCAGAGATTAACAGGCATGGCAACACCACTTGAAACTCAGAAGATGGATAGCAGACTCCAGAACAGAACAAAACTACAACAACGAACTCAAAGAAACTGGGAGGTCAACAGAAGATCAAAATAATATCAATGTCCAAGAAGGTAAAAATGTAGGAAAAGAGATCCTGACGGTGAGGAGTTCAGGTAGATTACAGGATACAATAGATTGTCTTAAATGGATGGAAAAGTTAATAGACTATAAGGTAACCCCAAAGAAAGTTAATACTTCACAATTTACCATGAAAATGAACTTCCAGGCAAACATGAAAACTAAGAAAAAACTGAAAAGAAATAGCACAAAAGACACAAACTCAGCACAAGAAGGCATGCAGAACAAAGGAATGAACAGCATTACCAAAAAATTAACATAATGGCAGCAATTAATTCAGTCCTGGTGTGGCGCTGTGGGTTAATGTGCCAGACTCCAAAGCTGTTTGAACTGCAAGGTCGGTTGTTCAAGCTCACCAGCTGCTCCTCGGAAACCCTATACAGGGTCGCTATGGGTCAGAACTCAATGGCACTTAACAACAGAGAGTAGCAGATTGGATAAGAAAACAAGGCTCTTCAATATGCTGCCTGCAAGAGATACACCTTACACACATAGACAAAAACAGACTAAAAGTTAAAGGATGGAAAAAATATACCAAGCTAACCACAACAATAAACAAGAAGGAGTGGCAATACTAATCTCTGAAAAAGTAAACTTTAAGACAAAAACCAGCATAAGAGATAAAGAAGGACACTATCTCATGATCAAAGAGTTGAGCAAGACAACATAACCATAATAAATATCTATGCTCTCAATGAAAAAACACTAAGATATATGAAGAATTGAAGAAAGCAATAGATAAATCTACAATTATACGGCAGATTTTAATACACAAGTTTTGAAAAGAGACAGAACAACCACAAAGAAATGCGACAAAGTTACAGAGGAACTAAGCAGCACAATCAACCAACTTGACCTCATAGACGTGTACAGAACATTCAACCCAACATCAGCACAATACACATTCTTCTCCAGTGTACATGGAACATTCTCCAGAATGGACCATGTGTTAGGTCACAAAGCAAGCCTCTATAAATTTACAAACATCAGAATACTACAAAGCATCTTTTCAGACCACAATGCTATAAAACTAGAAATCAACAATAAGAAGATGAAGGAAATAAAGTTGAATACATGGAAACTGAATAACACCCCTACTGAAAAGCGACTGGGTAGTACAAGAAATTAAGTGTGAACTCACAAAGTTCCTAAAAATATATGATGGTGGGAATACAACATACCAAAATCTTTGGGACACAGCAAAAGCAGTGCTGAGGGGACAATTTGTTGCAATAATTGCACACACCCAAAAAGAATAAAGAACCAAAATTAACACATTTAATACAGCATCTCCAACAATAAGAAACAGACCAACAAAGGGGACCTAAAATCACCAAAGAAAAGAAATAATAAAGAGTAGAGAAGAAATAAAGGAGATGGAAAACAGAAAAACTATAGAAAGAATCAACAGGGAAAGAAGCTGGTTCCTTGAAAGGATTAATAAAACTAACAAATCATTGACAAACCTAACAAAAGAAAAGAGGGAGAAGACACAAATAACTCACTTTAGAAACCACATGGGCCATGTCACAATAGAACCAAACGAAATAAAAAGGCTAATAACAGAATACTATAGAGTTGTACTCCAACAAATTCAAAAACTTAGAAGAGATGGATACATTTTTAGAAAACCACGACGTACCTAAAACTACTCAGAGTGAAATAGAAAACTTGAACAGACCCATAACAAAAGAAGAAATTGATTAGGTCATCAAAAATTTCCCAACCAAAATAAGTCAAGGTCCAGATGACTTCGCTGGTGAGATCTACCAAACATTCAGAAAAGAACTACCACCAATTCTACTCAAATTATTACAGAATATAGAAGAGGATGGATATCTTCCAAATACTTTTTATGAAACAAGGATAGCCCTCATACCAAGGAAGGACATCACTAAGAAAGAAAATTATAGACCAATATCCCTCATGAATATAGATGCAAAAATTCTCAACAAAATCCTAGCCAACAGAATCTAGCACCACATCAAAAAAATAATACATCATGACCAAGTGGGTTTCATAAAAGGGATGCAAGGATGGTTCAACATTAGAAAAACAATCAATATAATCCACCATATAAATAAGAAAAAGGAAACGAACCACATGATCCATATCGATTGATGCAGAAAAGGCATTTGACAAACTCCAACATCCATTCCTGATTAAAACACTCAACAAAGTAGGAATTGGAGGGCAGGCAATTCCTCAACATAATCAAGAGCATAGATACAAAACAAAACAGTCTATGTCACTCTCAATGAAGAGAAAGAAATCCTTCCCTCTGTGAACGGGAACCAGGCAAGGATGCCCTTTGTCACCACTCCAATTCAATATTGTGCTAGAAGTCTTAGCTAGAGCTATACAGCAAGATAGGGAAATTAAAGGCCTCCAAATTGGCTAAGAGGCAATAAAACTCTCTCTATTTGCAGATGATATGATCCTATACATAGAAAACTGCAAAGACTCAGTAAAAAAGCTACTAGACATCATAGGAAGATTCAGCAAAGTGGCAGGGTATAAAATCAACACACAAAAATCAGTTGGATTCCTCTATAGTAACAATGACAGCCCTGAAAAGGACATTAGGATAGCAATACCATTTACAATAGCCAAGGATGAAATATCTGGTAATAAATGTAACCAGAAAACAAAGGACCTATACAAAGAAAATTACAAAACACTACTACAAGAAACCAAAAGAGACTTACAAAAGTGAAAGAACATACCATGTTTCTGGATAGGAAGACTCAACATCGTGAAAATGCCAGCAATTTACTCATATAATGCAATCCCAATCCAGATTCCAGTAACATTCTTCAAAGAGATGGAAAAGACAATTACAAACTTTATATGGAAAGGAAAGAGACCCAGGGTAAGCAAAGCACTGCTTAAGAAAAAGAACAAGGTTGGAAGTCTCTCAGTCCCCAATTTCAAAATCTACTACATGGCTACGATGGTCAAAACAGCCTGGTACTGGTACAATGAAAGATACATTGATCAATGGAACAGAAATTAACCTATCCACATACAGCCAACTGATTTTTAACACAGTGCCTAAATATATTGCAGGTAAGGAGATAGTCTCTTCAACAGATGGTTCTGGCAGAACTGGAAAGCTATATGCAAAAGATTGAAACAAAACCTTTACCTCACATCCTATACAAAAATCAACTCAGTATGGATTAAAGACCTAAATGTGAATTCCAAAATTACGAAGGCCATCAATGAAAAAATAGGGACAAATGTGAGGGTTCTAATACAGAGAATACACAGACTGCCAAACATTTTGAAAATTACACAAACAAAAATAGATAAAATAGATGATTGGACGTACTAAAAATTAAAAAAATTATGTGCATCAAAAGACTTCACCAGAAGAGTAAAAAGGGAACCCACAGAATGGGAAATTTTTTTTTTTGCAACGACACATCAGACAAGGGATGCATTTCTAACTACAACACCTCTACAAGAAAAAGACAATACAATTTAAAAATGGGCACAGGACTTTAACAGACACTTCACCAACAAAGAGATTCAGGCAGCCAACAAACATATGAAGAAATGTTCAAGATAACTAGCCATGAGAGAGATGTAAATCAAAACATCAGTGAGGTATCATCTCACACCAGCAATAACAGCAAAGATCAAAAAAGTAGAGGACAATAAATGCTGGCAAGGATGTGGAGAGACTGGGATGCTCCTGCATTGCTGATGGGATTGCAAAATGGCCCAAACTCTCTGGGAAGCAATATGGCGCTTCCTCAGAAGGTTGAAAATAGAAATACCTTATCATCTAGCAATTCCTCTACTTGGTATTTACCCACAAGAAATACAAGCCATAACACCAATAAATCTATGCACACCAATGTTCATAGCAGCACTGTTTACAATAGCAAAAAGATGGAGACAGCCTAAGTGCTCATCAATTGAAGAATGGATAAACAAACTGTGGTACATACACACAATGGAATACTATGCTACCTTGAAAAACAACAAGGAAGCTACAAGCCAACACAGAACACAGATGAACTTTGAAGACATTATGCTGAATGAAATTAGTCAGTCACAAAAGGACAAATTCTGCATAGGACCATTATTATAAAAGATTAAGAAAAATAACCCACCCTAAAAGGAGGGGAAATTATATATATGTATGTATTTGCTGATCACCAGGATGTATGGGATGAGAGGAAGGGAGGGAGGGAGAGGAAGATAGAGCACAGGGTAGGAAATAGACACAGGACACTGGTGTTATGGCTCATATTTCTTGTGGGTAAATAGCTTGGGTGCAGGGAGTGGTGGTGGGGGAGACAATACATAAGAAGGGGGAGAGGAATGGAAGAACAAGGATGATGGGAGAATAAATAGTTAGGCAGGTTCACATGGGCTAAGTCAGTCAGAGGTAAATGATGAGGTATGCACAACCTTGGAACAACAGGTCTCCAGGATACAGGGATTGAGACATGGTTTGAAGGGGTAAAAGAGGGGAATAATGTTAAGATGCTTGGCTGTCTTTTGAATCTTGGTTTCCCTTGCCTACCATTGTAAAATAGACACTTGAGGTGACGAGGAAGGAATAGCCAGAAACAGCACTACAGAAAGCTTGTAAGTCTATCCACAGCCTACAACTGATTAGAATACCTTAAAGAGGGCTAGAAGTTTCCCAGTGAAAGAGGCTTCCTGTTGAGCCTTTACATTGCATAAGACCATAGGTAGAATCCAGAACCCCATCCAGAATTGTTTGAGGTAGGAAATTTCCACTGGAAAGGACGAGTAGACAGCCTGGAGTGGCCAGAAGAACAGAAGATATTTCATGAAGGAAAGACCAGCAAGAAAAATCCGAAAAAATAATAACAATCTGATGATTACTACAAGAACAAGTAAGCTGTTCACCTGGGAGCCATCAAGGCAAGTGGTCGGAACTCCTCAGAGCAAACTCCCTTCCAAGACTGAGACTCAAGGAGAACACAAGAGCAGGCAGGTGGTCTAGCTAGTGACCATGTTGATCACTGAAAGCAAAGAGGGGAAAAAAACAGCAATGAAGTTGCAAACTAAGTCTGACCACATTCAATAGAGCCCTGTGAACATGGGTGGAGAACTGGATGGCCAGCAGTAAGGCAAGACCTGGGGACTCCTGGGCCCAGAGACAGTGACATGGCCATAGAAGACTAAGTGGAGAGTGAAGCATCCAGCTGATATGAAATGAGGGAGATACACACAAACACCCATAATTGCAGATAGTACCCACTTGACCTGGCTTCAATGGCTGCATGATCAGAACTTGACTAGAAGAAGAAAGAAGAGGGGAAAAAAAATAGTACCTGCTACAATTTGATGAACTTTACCTATAGTTATGGATGTAGTAGCTCAAAAAGGGGAACACATCTTAACAGTGAAGATCACTCCCATCCCCTCAGTACACAGGGTTGACAGGGATGGGCAACTTAGACATTGGCTACCCAAATTGGCAGGGGGCTATAAAGGCAAGAAGTGACTGGCTTACAAGCTTTCAAGAAGGATCCTAGGTCCAGATGGTGTAGGGGTAGGTAGAATCTCCACTGAATGGTTTCCAATCTGTTGGGACTGGACTGGTGAAAGGAAATGGGGATAAGACACTTGTGGTACAATAGTGAATAATTGCCATCAGGTCTGACTGTGAGGGTAGGAAATATAGAGGTAGATGTTTTCTGACAAAAGGAGGGGAGTGATAGATTTTGCAGCTCCGGAGCGGAAGTTCCTGGGACCATCAAGTGAGAAAAGCGGAGAGTGCGACCCTACCTAGAGAGGTAGAGAACCCAGGGATGGAGACAGAGACGATGTCATGGACAGATGGAGCGACTGGGGATACTGAACTCAGGGAGGGAGAGGGGCTGTGTGCTGATGGCTGGGGACCGGGCCTTTGGAGTGTACCCTTTGGTTATTTGATGATGCACGGAGGGGATTGTAATCATTGCAATGAAATGACATACGATGGAATGAATGTTAAACTGATATTCTTCCATGTAAACCTCACAATAAAAACATATTTAAAAAAAAAAATACTGTGGACTTCTAGAAAAACAAACAAATATGCGTTTGAAAGAAGTACAACCAGAATGTTCTTTAGAAGCCAGGTTGGTGAGACTTTGTCTCTCATACTTCGGGCATGTTATCAGGAGGAACCAGTTCCTGAAGAAGGACATCATGCTTGGTAAAGTATAGGGCCAGTGAAAAAGAGGAAGACCCCCAATGAGATGAATGACACAGTGGCAGCAGCAACAGGCTCAAATGTAACAACAGTCATGAATATGGCACAGGACCAGGGACAGTTTTGTTCTGTTGTGTATAGGACCACTGAGTCAAAATGGACTCAATGGCACTGAACAACGGGTGTTTACTTAGGAGGTTGGATAATACAATGATGGGGAGAGCACACTCTGGAGGCAGATAACTAGATTTGAATGCTAGCCCTGCTATGGGATAGCTGTGTAATCCCAGACAGGTTACTAAATCTTCTAGAAAATAGAAATGATGCTATTTTCCATCATGACTGATGTGGGAAAAGGCCCAGCCATAATAAAATCTCAATAAATGTTAGTTATTGTTACCTCAGAGACAGTCTCTGGGTAGCACAAATGATTAAGCATTTGACTGCTAACTGAAAGTTTGGCAGCTCAAATTCACTCAGAGGCACCTCAGAAGAAAGACCCATTGGCCTCCTTCTTAAAGGTCACAGGCATAGAAAAACCTAGGGAGAATAGCAAAACTGACTTGATGGCAACTGTTTGTTGTTGTTACCATCATCATTATTTCAGAGTCCCTGAATGGTGTAGTTGGTTAAGCATTCAACTGTTAACCAAAAGGCTGAAAATTCAAGTTCACACAGAGGTGTTTTAGAAGAAAGGCCTGGTGAGGTACATTCCGGGGTTACAGAATCAGGTAGTTGTGGGAGCTTGGAAGCTGGGCTAAGGAAAGTGGCCACTAGTGGCAGAGTCCTAGTCACAATGTGCACTAAGGACCCCCAATAGGTAAAGTCTTGACCAAGTTGACCAGGACAACTTTACAAAAAAGAGGAGAACATCCAAGGCAGTGGAGAAACCCAAGCCAGTTTCATGTAGTAATGAAGTCAGTCACTGGAAATTCTAGGGGGCACAGTTCTACACTGACACACATGGGGTCAACATGAGTCAGAGTCAACTCGACAACAACTGGTAACTTATATTATTTCAATCCACATCATGATGGCATCGTCAGCCTGCTACCCAATCTCCTTCCTCCTTCCTATTACCAGAATATTGCCCTTGGTGGAAATTTCCATCCTTTGACATCACTTCCAATAATATATTCATTCTGATTTGACTTAACCCATCCTTTCCCATGCCACCAGCCCCACCCCACAACCAAGCCTGTCCATGATACCTTATAGAACTTCTGTCCTAATGTAAACAAGTATATTCTTTGTCCTTTTCCCTCCTCATTATTGTTCTGTCTCTGAAGACACTATTCCCTTGTAGTCCCTTCTAATGTCTACTCATTTTATAATCCATCACTTTATGACGTAAGCATGTTCCTTATGCTCAAGTCCCAACTATAACCCTACTTCTTCAGTCATATCCCAAAATCTGCTTACCTCTGAAATAAGACACCCATATGTACCATCTTTGTTAATGCCATGTGTGTTTGTTTTTTCACAAGTCATGTCTGGCTCACATTATTTTTGTTCACGTATATAATAATTTGTTGTAGTTATTGTTAAGTGCCATTGAGTTGGTTTTGACTCATAGCAACCCTTCATAGGGTTTCTTAGGAGTTGTCAGTGGGTTTGAACAACCAACCTTTTGGTTAGCAGTTCAGTGTTTATCCTACAGCACCAAAGGAAACCCTGTATCAGCATTGGGGATATAAAGGTGAATATGATATAATTCAAGTTCTAGAGGAATTAGCAGTCTTGTGAAAAGGTAAAGATATAATAAGAAGAGAGCAAAGTATTGAGAGCTATCAAGGAGATGAGTACTAGTCAAGTGGAAGCTCAAATCCTGTAGAAACCTCAAGTTATAATGTCAGCCCTTCCCACATATCCTTGATCACCTCAACTTTGCACTTTGTTTAGTCATAAACAGACCCCACTTTAGATTTAGTTAACTACAAGTGTGAGTCAAGGTATTGTGATCTTGCATGACAGTGCATACCCACACACCTCTGCCCACAATATTGACACTGCAAATCTTCATTTTAAGATGTTAATGCATCCTCCCATATAGTCCTGATCTTGCTCTATGGGACTTTCACCTCTTAGTCTCCTGAAAGCAGCCCCCAAGGAGGAAGATTCACCTCTGATGAAGAAGTAAAAACAGCAGTGCATTCCCAGCTCACAGCTCAGCCTAAAACATTTTAAAATAAGGGAATACAAAAGCTTGTTAACAGATGGACAAAGTGTATTGCAAAACAAGGAGATTATGTCAAAAATTATGTATTTGTCTTTTCTAAAGTTGATTAAAATTAATTCTATAGCCAGAGTGCAGATAATTTTCAACTCACATTTTTATAATTCAGCATGGCTCATTTATAAGATTTTAAACTCTAAATTCCTCTCTTTGATAATAACCTCCAACCCTTTGTTTCTACTAAATCTGCTCTCTGTCTCCCATTTTCTTCAATCCCTAAAGCATTCTCTATCCTCACTACTCATCAGTCGGTTTTAGACTTAAGAATATTTACCAGCCATATTTACCTTAAGAATCTCTAACCTGGGTCTTAAAGCCGTTTATACTCATGTTTCCTCCTCCAAAGGTTACAACTAGTAGAGACACTAAACAAAAATTCTATTAGTTCCATTATAATTTGTATATCCAATCTTAACTGACACCTTTTGCTGCTCAATAGTTCTTATATTCAGTGATTCCTCAATCACATCTTCTACAAAACAAATTCTACATCATTGTTTTCTTCAAGTTCTGAATATATTTCTTGCCCCAGCTGAAGTCAGTTTCCCTGCTCCGCCTAAAAATATTTATAAATTTTCACCCATTTTCTCCTCTTCTTTTCCAAGATCAGTGAATAATTTTCTTCTCCAAAATGAACGTGTCTCTAGATTTTCTCCATTCCATCCTCCTCAAGTATCTATACTAATCAATTGCCAGTGTATTTGATTCTTCCCATTCTCCCTATCAACAGGATTATCCCCCTTACCTTATATGCAAGTTCAAATCTTTCTTCCCACCCTAAAAGAACACTCCATTGAATATATTTCCCTTTAGGCTACCATCTGATCTCTCTCCATTCTTTCACTGCCAACTTCTTGAATGAAACCCATACTCTCGAATGTCTACTTCCTGACCACCCACTCATATCTTAAACCTGTGTTTCCAGCCCTGTGGCTATTGTAACAATACTTTTACACAGATCACCAAAGAAAAGTCTGAAATCTGAAGGAATCACTTCAAATCAAGGGGAAAGTCAGAGTGCGCTCTTTTTAGTGCAATTCTCACAAGACGTAAAGCACTACCTAATTCACATGATGCTGTGTTGTTGATTTAAAAGGGAAAATAAATGTTCTTATTTTGTTTTTCTGAAGGAGAAAGAGACTTCAGGACATAAATTACAAATCATGTGGGTTCTTTTTCCTCTACATACAATACTCTAATTTTTAGAGCAAAATGACAATCTATGGTGTTTCACAAAAGCATCTTGATTTACAATAACACTTTTCCATTTGCATGAAATGAATCATACCAGTGTATGGTTCATACAGTCCTCTTTTATTTACAAATGTAATTTCCAGTAACATCAATGAACTATTTTATCTTCCATTATTCTAAAGACAGGGAAAATAAGGAATACAAATTTGGAAAACGCTTATCTAAAATGAAGATAAGTCTATGGTCTACTCTGTTGGGAATGACAAATGGATAAGGAATGGAATTACATTCATTGTCAAAAGAACATTCGAAGATTTATACTGAAGTACAATGCTGTCTTACTTTAGAGAGATGAAGCAAATGGATGAAATGAGGAGGTCCAAGACATGAATAGAAAATTTCAAAGATCAGCTCTAGAAGATAAACCTAAATATTACAACAAAATGTGCAAAGATCTGGAATCAGAAAACCAAAAAGGAAGAACACGCTCAGCATTTCTCAAGCTGGGGGAACTGAAGAAA
>NW_006408647.1:5538054-5546371 GCF_000296735.1 Chrysochloris asiatica
TGATACAACCTTGCTTGCTGAAAGTGAAGAGAACTTAAAATACTTACTGATGAAGGTCAAAGAGCACAGCCTTCTATATGGATTACATCTCAATGTCAAGAAAGCAAAAATCCTCACCACTGGACCAATAAACAACATTCTTACCAATGGGGAAAAGATTGAAGTTGTCAAAGACTTCATTCTTCTTGGATCAACTATAAACACTCATGGAAGCAGCAGTCAAGAAATCAAATGATGTATTGCATTAGGCAAATCTGCTGCACAAGCCCTTTTTAAAGTGTTGAAGAGCAAAGATGTCAACTTGATGACTAGGGTGCGCTTGACCCAAGTCATGGTATTTTCAATAACCTCATATGCATGTGAAAACTGGACAGTTAATAAGGAAGACCATAGAAGAATTGATGCTTTTGAGTTATGGTGTTGGAGAAGAGTATTGAAGATGCCATGGGCTGTCAAAAGAACCAATAGATTCATTTTGGAAGAAGTGCAGTCAGAGTGCTCCTTGGAGACCAAGAAGGCCAAACTTAGTTTCTCATACTTTGGACATATTGTCAGAAGGGACCAATCACTGGAGAAGGATATCATGTTTGGTAAGGTGAAGGGTCAGAGAAAAAGAGGAAGACCCCCAATGAGATGGACTGGCCAACTGGCAGCACTGATGGACTCAAGCGTGGCAACAGTAATGAGGTTGGCCCAGGATTGGGCAGCGTTTTGTTCTACTGTGCATAAGGTCTCTATGGGTCAGTACTGACTCGATGGCACCTAACATCAACAACAACAACACTGTCAGTGATAATACCCATACAACCAATGGCAAGAAGACCAGTTAGTATGACTATTATTCAAACTTTTGCAACAACCACTAATGCCAAAGATGAGAACATTGAGGATTTTTATCAAATTCTGCAGTCTGGAATTGATCACACGTACAATCAAAATGCAATGATAGGTACTGGTGAGTACAATGTGAAAGTTGGAAACCAAAAAGAATCAACAGTTAGAAAATATGGCCTTGAATGAAACCAGTCACAGATCACATGACAGAACTTCTCAAGATCAACCAATAACTTATTCATTGCCAATAACTTTTTTTCAACAATATAAATGGTGATTATACACATGGACCTCACCAGATGGGATGCACAGGAATCAAATCAACTACATCCATAGAAAAACACTGTGGAGAAGTTCAGTACTAGAAGTCAGAACCAGGCCAGAGGCCAACTATGGAATCAACATCAACTGACCATGTACAAGTTCAAGTTCAAGTTGAAGAAATTTGAAACAAGTCTAAGTCTAAGAGATCCAAAATACAACCTTAAATATACCTCACCTGAATTCAGAGACCATCTCAAGAATAGATTTGATGCATTGAACACTGATGACCAAAGACCAGAGGAGTTGTGGAATGACATCAAGGACATTATGCATGGAAGGAATACACAAAGTCATTATGCCAAAAAAAGAGGTAACATCAAAAATGCAGGAAAGACAGAATAGGTCAAAAAGTACATTACTATTGTTGTTAAGTGCTGTCGAGTCAGTGCTGATTCATAGGGACCCCGTATAGGATTTCCAAGGAGCAGCTGATGGACTTAAACCACCGACCTTGGATGTAGTAGTCAGTTAGTAGTTGGATGTAGAAGTATCAAAAGAAGATATAAGGAATACGCAGAGTCATTGTGCCAAAAAGAAGAAGTAGCATATGATTAAGAACATAGTGGTACTAAAGAAATAATTCCAAGCTGCACCAAAGGCATGGATGAAAAACAAGGCTCCAAGAATTGACAGAATACTAATTAAAATGTTTCAACAAACTTGAGGCAATTACTCATCTGTGCAAAGAATTTTGGAAAACAGCTACCAGATCAACCAACTAGAAGTGATCCATATTCAGCCCCATTCTAAATAAAGGTGATCCAACAAAATGTGAAAATTATCAAACAATATCATTATTATCACATGCAAGTAAGATTTTTTCATGAAATTAAAGAACAGTTGCAGCAGGACATTGACAGGGAACTGCCAAAAATTCAAGCCTAATTCAGAAGAGGACATGAAAATAGGGATATCATTGCTGTTATCAGATTGACCTTGCCTGAAAGCACAGAATAACGGAAAGATATTTACTTATATTTTATAGACTACACAAAGGCATTTGACTGTATGGATAACATTGTGAAGCACAGAAATTCAAAAAAACTTAATTCTGTTCATGCAGAACCTGTAAAAAGACTAAGAGGGAATCATTGGAACAAGGGAATACTGAACTATTTAAAACCGGAAAAGGTATGTGTCAGCATTATATTCCTTCATCATACTGATTTAAGCTGTATGCTGAACTAATTATATGAGAAGCTGGACTATAAGAAGAACTTGTATTAACAGACTGCAATATCCTAATGACACAAACTTGCTTGCTGAAACCAAAGAACTTGAAGCACTTACTGATGAAGATCAAAGACTACAGTCATCAGTATGGATTACACTTAAATATAATAAAAAACAAAAACCCTCACAACTGAGCTAATATTCAAAAGCATAATAAATGGAAAAAAGACTGCAGTTGTTTAAGATTTCATTTTACTTGGATCCTCAATCAACACTCATAGACTGCTTGCCTTGAACACTGCTTTATCAAAGAATGATCAACATGAGATCAAATTGGTAAGAGTAACTCTAAAGGAAGTTGTTGTTGAGGTTGCTATTGTTAAGTGCCATCAAGTCAGTTCCGACTAGAACAACCCTGCATAGAGTTTCTGAGGAGCGGCTGGTGAGTTTGAACTGTGGACCTTTGGTTCAAACCAACATTTTGGTCTGGTGATTATCCAACAGCACCACACAAGGACTCTGATGCATAGATGAGAAGTTTATCCTTTGCTGTTGAGTTGACTTATAACAATCCTACAGACCAGAGTTGAACTGCCTCATAGTACGTCCCAGGATTTACATTTTACTTGGATCCACAATCAATGCTCATGGAGCAGCACTTAAGAAATTTAATAATATATTGCATCAGGCAAAGCTGCTGAAAAGGACCTCTTTAAAGTGTTTAAAAGCAAAGATGTCACACTGAAGACTAAGATATGACTGACACAAGTCATCGTATTTTCAATCACCTCATATGCATGGAAAGCTGGACAATGAATAAAGAGTCCTAAAGAAGAACTGATGCCTTTGAATTATGACATTGGTGAAGGATATTAAATGTATCATGCACTTTTAGAGAAAGAAAAAATCTGTGTAGGAAGAAGTTGTCTTAGGCTGGGTTTTCTAAAGAAGCAAAACCAGTGAAACATAGATATGTATACATAGAGAAAGTTTATTATTAAGGAAATGGATTACAATTGTAGAGTCCCAGGTCACCAGCAGAAGAGAGAGAGAGAGAGAGCCTTTTGGAGTGTCTATTATATTGGGAGCAGGTCACATCCCCAAGGAAGCATCCCTTTAATTGAGTGGCTGATCATAGTCAATCATCATAGAGTTAACTATGCCAACATTTAAGTTTCATCACTATGGGAATAAGCACACTTCAACAGCTAAACCTCTGGAAATCCTGGCCTAGTCAAGTTGACACAAAATCCTGCTACAGAAGAATAGCCAGAATGCTCCTTAAAAATTAGGTTGGGTAAACTTCTTTTCACATACTTTAGACATGTTATCAGTCAAGACCAGTCTCTGGAGAAAGACATCATGCTTGGTAAAGTAGAGGTTAAGTGACAAAGGGAAAGACATTAAGGATTGATACAGTGGCTGCAACAATAGGCTCAAACATAGGAATGGTTTTAAGGATGGGGCAGGAACAATAATCTCTAGTTCTTGAAATCTATGGTGTTGTTGTTAAATGCCTTCAAGTTGGTTCTAACTCAAGCAACCTTGTATAGGGTTTCTGAGGAGCAACTGGTGAGTTTGAATTGCCAACCTTGCAATTCAACCAACTTTCTGGTTCAGTGCTTAGCCTACAATGCCACACTAGGACTCTAATCTATAGCCAAATACATATCTTTCTAGGTATGGAAGAATAAAATGGAATATTCATGTTATATTTTCATGAGTTTTGGGATGTTTTTATGTGTTGCTAATTCTGTCTAAGACTTTATGGTGACTCATCTTCATTGTGATTCTGTTGACAATTGGCATTAATGCATTCTTGCCTTGCAAATGGTATCATCACTTCTGTCCTAACATATATGCAGTAAGTAGTGTCCTCAACTGACCTCACGTCTTCCAGTTGCATAATATGACATGCTTTTTTATTTATACAGTGACATTCAACTATAGCATAATAATCAACTGAGCCTTCAGAAACTGTGGGCATGGCATCTCTGTCTGGTACCCCCAGATTTCAGACAACCAGAGACATTTCTATTTCTGCCTTTTGCTTTACACTTCATGCTATATGGGGTGGTATCTGAGAGCATCCCCAGAGTAAGGGTTTTTCTGCTATTTTAAACAAATATAAGAGGTGTTGACATTTAATTTTTTTAAGGTGTGAGTAAAGTGTGATTTGAAGAATGTGAAGCTCTGATTCTTGGTTCATAAATTTTAATTCTTAGAGTGCTCCTTTTATGAGTACACTGTTAAGTAAAACGAGCTCATTACATTGACTATTCACTACCAAATAGCTAACCCAGAAACCAGGCTGAATGTTGTTTGCAATTAAGTAGGAAACAGTAGAATCAGACAGCTAAGTTGCATGGAGGTTAACCCCTTTGCAAAATCATGAAGACAGCAAAGTAGAGAGCCAGAGATATCTTTTATATTTAATTATCTAAGAATATATCTTTCATCAAAAGTATATTCGGTTAAGAACCTTCACTCTGTTAACTGTGGAAAAATAATACACCTTTCCATGACTATTCCTGGACAAATAAAATAAGAAGTCCAGGGTAAAGCCATAATTAATGCTGGAATGCATATTGTTCTTTACCCAACACTGTTTACTTATACAATGTCATTAATAGACCAAAGGGGATTCTAGTTGCCATGAGAAACAAGCCACAAGGACACTATAGACATTTCCCACAATTATTTGTTCCAAAGTAAATATATTTCCTTTGATTTTGACAAAACCATAAAACACAGACATGTATTGTGAAGCTCTGTTTAACTATGTGTTTACCAATACCCTAGAGGTATTACTCTTTGAAACACAACTAGATTACATCATTATGTTTCATCTCTCATCACTTGGCATGCAGGTATGTTATACCTAACAATCAAACATCAACAATGCACTAATTCATGACTCAGGATTTTGTTTCATATTCCATTGGGAAGGATAATTGTGATTTAGTTTAAATAAGGATATACTCAGATACCTTGATTACAGCTTTCAAAGCTTGAAACTGTTGACCAAACCTGAGTCCTTGATATAACATGCAGAGCATAGAAAGTTCATACTATCTTTGCTAAAGAACCTCTATTGTCTTTAATCAGTGTGTAGTATATGACCAAAAACAGCACATGAAGAAGAGTGTCATTCCTGATTATTATCACTATTCTTCTTTGCTATAAAACCAATAACTGTCTTTAATAAGTTTTGTTTTCTCTTCCAATAAAAAAAAAAAAAAAGCCTACAAATGTTTGAGTCCCTATATCTGTTTCCTCCAGAATTGGACTCATATTAAGAAAGCACTTTGTTTTCATTTTAGATGGTGAACTTCTTTTTTCTCTCTTCATCTACTTCTTTGGGTCATGGTGATGTGGGATTATAAAATAACAATAAATGCTCACAAACCACATGAGTAAACAAGTCTCATTATTTTATCATTTCTCTTTGTAGTTACTTTAATTCATTCATTCAGTAAATACTGAGCATCTAAAATGTTCCAGGCACTAATCTTCCAAAACACAATAGAGAAGTCACAATGATATGACTTCCCTTCTTCTGGGTCTTCACATCCACCCTAATAACCACACCTTAGTGCTATCACCACCTGGAAATGGACCACTCTGAACTCATAAACATAAAGCACCTCTTACTATATATGTCCCCTTCTATGATATCTTATTCTTTCTAAATCTGTATTTTAACATCACTTTAGTTTCTCATCACTAGGAGGTTATCCTACTGGTTTACCTAAAACCCAGAGTTAATCACTCCAAGAATATTTTAGTCAGTACCCTTCTTTCTGGCATGCCCTTGTCCTTCTATTGTCTTCATCATGACCAACCCAGGTCAGAACAACCCAACTGAACCCATGGAAGATACAGTGGAAAGGCATAGCCTAGCCTACAGAGTGAGTCCACAGTTTGTACCTGCTTCTGCCATTTCCCAATGGTGTGACTTCATTACCTTATTAACCTCATGAGTATCCATTCTCCATCCATATAATGAAAAGAATAATAACTACATCACAGGCCTAGCTTTCTCCCACAGAGCAGCTGGTGAGTTTGAACCTCCAACTTAGTAGTTAGCTGCCCAGTGCTTATCCTTTTCTGCGGATTAGAGAACGGGAATTTTAAGCATGTAATATAGATTCTGGTATGCTGTAGACATGAGTAAATAGCAACTTGTATGATATTTTTGATTTTTAGTTCATGACTTCTAAGCCCTTCTGGAGAAAATTGTATATTCATGTTTCTGGGCTCCATTATAAATTTATGACCTCCAATCTCAGCTGGGCCCTCAAGGGTATCTCATCTACTTCATTTCCGTTTTCTATACCATCTGTTCTAAACTTTTACCTCTTTCCTCAGAGGGCCTTGCCAGCTCCCTGCCTCCCTTACTCTCAGCAGGTGGCTTCACCTCCTCTTCCACTGAGGTAAAACCTGCCTATGAGTCAAATACAGTTTCCTTTCTGTGTTGACTTCTCAGCCAGCTCCATCTTCTTTCCCACTTCATCCTACCTCAAAAAAAGAGGTATCCTTGCTCACTTGATCATTAACCCAATGACTCAGTTAATGAGTGCCTACTATGTGTCAGTTCCTATGCTCTAATGCAATGGGAAAGATAAACAGTAAGCAAGCAAGAACCAAACAATCTGGTTCATGCTACGATTGATGTAAAGAAAGGAAAGGTATGAGGCAAGACATTCAAGGTCATTTAGGACAGCTTCCTCTAGGAGGTTGTAACTGAGTTGAAAATTAAAGAACAAATAGTAACCAGGCTGTAGGGAAGAAGGGGATTTCAGGTTAAGAAACTGGGGTGTGCAAAATCATGGAGACATAGAAGAGTCATGCTGCACCTAGGTTGTTGTTGTTGTTGATAAGTGTCATCGAGTCAGTTCTGGCCCATAGCGACCCTGTATAGGGTTTCCAAGGAGCAGCTGGTGAGCTTGAACCACCGACCTTGTAGTTCAAACAGCTTTGCAGTCTGGTGCATTAACTCACACACTGCACCAGGACTCCTGGGTAAGATATAAGAAATCTGGAACTGCTTATTCACCTGGAACCATAGGGGATGAAACAGAGTCAGGAATAGAAGGAACATGATTAACTGCCTCCATGAACAGCTGCCTCCTTTGCCATAAGACCAAAAGCACTGAATAGTGTCCAACCGGCATTGCTGAACATCAAAGATCCTATGGAAAAATCTATAGAAAGGGAGAAAATGCCAAACAGAATTTAAAATTATCATGGACTGCAGACATCTAGAGCAATGGAGGCTGGATGAATCCCCAAAACTATTGCCCTGAGGTCATCTTTAAACCTTAAACCCTAAACCAGAAATATGCCCTGAAGTCTTCATAAACGCAAATAATAGTTTTACTAGTGAAAAAGTCTGCTTGAGCATTATGCTCTTTTAAGAACTGTCTATCTGGGGACAAAGTGACACCAGCAACGCACAAGTTTACATAGTTATCTTACAAGGGGCAGTGAGTTTATGTTAGTGGGGGAGGTACAACTCAGGAAAGAAGGGTGAGGAAGTTGCACAACTTTAAAAATGTAAATATTGTTGCTGAACTGTACATGTATAAATTGTTGAATTGATCTATGTTCTGTTGTATATATTCTCAACAACAATAAAAGTAAAATTAAGTGTGGGGAAAAAAAAAGAAAGAAAGAAATCTGGAGTTGCACAGTTGTTAGAAACTAGAGATCAGTTTGCAGCATCAAGGTAAGTTGCTATGGGAAACCAGAAAGATCATCTTGCCTTGCTCCAATTCAAAGGAATTAATATTAGAAAGGATGTTCAGGAAAACCCCTACTGGTTCATGATGCCTTCTGGTGGTAGACATAGAATGGCTTTTCCTACATATGGCACAGATGAGACTAATCAGTTATAACCATTGGCCGTCAGAAATATGGGCCAAACTTCCTACAACATTTCTGTCTGCGCTCAAGGAAACTGTAGTTAGAGCCATTTTGTTTA
>NW_006408647.1:5546471-5564720 GCF_000296735.1 Chrysochloris asiatica
TTTTTTTTTTTTTTTTTTTTTCCTTTGCTACATGTGCCTCCATAAGTAGATTAGAGAGGAATTGGCCCCCTTTGTATTCCATATAAGGCAAAAGGAAGGTATAAATTGGGGGCTCACAATTTCTTCTTTGAAGATAGCAAGAAAAGATTGGAAATGTTTTTACTAAAACGACAGTCCAGACATGCTCAATGACCATCAATGCCATGCTATGGGCCATGGCCACCTTTGGCCATCCATGTCCAAGTCTAAGAGACTGCCTAGTGCTGCTCTGAGGTCTAGGAGTTTCCAGATAATGGAAGAGAATCATCACCAGACAGAGAGGGTCAATGCAAGATGTAGCATATTTGAATGTTGTTTAGATATCATTTTTAAGGGAGTAAATTGCATATGAAATCATTGATTGGTTTCTACCCTTGGTACTGGAATTTTATCTCATTACACTCAAAGGACTAAAGTCATTCAGCCCCTTACCTGGCATAGGACCTGACACACAGTAGGCACTCATTAACATTGTCATTCCATTCGTGTTCAAAGCCTTTACATGTCCACTACAACAACAAGAAACCTCTGTAAGTCAGAGCATCCCTCATCTCTACTGGATGCTCCCCAGTGAGTCTTCTTTTCACTGTGTCAACACTGAAGACCTTACATCAACTACGATGACCAATATGATCAGGCCCTGTGGTGGGCAGCTTCTAAGATGCCAAGCAATGATACCTGCTTCTGATAGCCAGGACCCTGTGTAATAACCTCCCTTTTTTGACTTGCTTGTAGTAGAAGACAGCAGAAGTGATAGGATGCCACTCTGAGACTAGATAAAAAGACAATGGGTTCCATTTTGGGTCAGTCTATGGTTTGCATCTACTTCTGCCACTTTCCAGCTGTGTAAACTTCGCTAAGTATTAACCTCATCAGTCTCCTAATCCAGGTGATGGAAATGATGATATCTATATCATAAGTTTGTTATGAAGATTGTTGTTGCTATAGTGGCTATCTTTAGGCTTTCTAAAATTGTAAATCTTTAGGAAGGAGCAGAGAGCCTCATCTTTCTCCCAAGGAGCAGCTGGTGAGTTTGAACTGCTGATCTTGTAGCCAGCAGTCCAGTGCTTATCCTACAGTGCCATCAATGCTCCCATTATAAAGACTGTTGCTGCTAACTGCCATTGAGTCAGTTCCAACTCATTGGACTCCATTTTGAAGATTGCTGTTGTTAAGTGCTATCGAGTTGATTCTGACCCATAGCGACCCTTTATGGGATTTCCAAGGAGCAGCTGGTAAGCTTGAACCACCAAGCTTGCAGTTCAAATGACTTTGCAGTCTGACACATTAGCCCACAGTGCCACACCAAGACTCCATTTTGAAGATTAGGGGATGGAAAATGTAAGCATACAACATAAAACCTGGTTTTAATAGACATAAATAAATGATAATGAGTGTTAAACTGGAGTCCTGGTAGGGCTCTGTGAGAAAAAGCACTGGGTCACAAGGTCAGTTTGAACCACAAGATTGATGGTTCAAACTCACCAGCCATTCTTTGAAAACCCTATAAAGGGTTGCTATTAGTTGGAACTAACTTGACACTTAACAACAACAACAACAGTATTAAACAGGTGTGATATTGTAGGATCAGCACTAAACTGGGACCCACAAGTTGGTAGTTCAAATGCACTAGCCTTTCCTTGGAAACCTTGTACAGGGTCGCTATGGGTCAAAATCTACTGTTGTTAGGTGCCACCACATTGGTACTGATTCATAGTGACCCTATGCACAACAGAATGAAACACTGCCCAATCCTGGGCCAACCTCACAAGTGTTGTCACACCTGAGCCCATTGATGCTGCCATTTTACCAATCTATCTTGCTGGGGATTTTCCTATTTTCCTCTGACTCTCCACCTTACTAAACATGATATCCTTCTCCAGCAGCCAGTCCCTCCTGACAATATGTCCAAAGTATGAGAGACGAAGTTTGGCTATCCTGGCCTTCAAGGAGCACTGTGGCTGCACTTCTTCCAACACAGATCTGTTGGTTCTATTGGCAGCCCATGACACTTTCAATATTCTCCTCCAACACCTTAACTTAAAAGCATTAATTCTTCTATGGACTTCCTTATTCACTGTCCAGCTTTCACATGCATATGAGGTTATTGAAAATACCATGGCTTGGGTCAGGCACACTTTAGTCCTCAAGCTGACATTTTTGTTCTTCAACACTTTAAAAAAGATCTTGTGCAGTAGATTTGCCTAATGCAATACGTTGTTTGATTTCTTGACTGCTGCTTCCATGAGTGTGGATAGTTGATCCAAGAAGAATGAAGTCCTTGACAACTTCAATCTTTTCTCCATTGATAAGACTGTTGTTTACTGGTCCAGTGGTGAGGGTTTTTGTTTTCTTTACATTGAGATGTAATCCATACCGAAGGCTGTGCTCTTTGATCTTCATCAGTAAGTATATTAAGTCCTCTTCACTTTCAACAAGCAAGGTTGTATCATCTGCATATTGCAGGTTATTAATGAGTCTTCCTCCAATTCTGATGCTATGTTTTTCTCCATATAACCCAGCTTCTCAAATTATTTGCTCAGCATAGATGTTGAATAAGTATGGTGAAAGAATACAACCTTGTCGCACACCTTTCTTAATTTTAAACCATTCAGTGTTCCCATGTTCTGTTTGAACAATTGCCTCTTGGTCCAGGTACAGAGTCCTCATGAGCACAATTATGTGTTCAGGAATACTCATACTTTGTGATGTTGTCCATAGCTTGTCATGATCCACATAATCAAAGGCCTTTGCATAGTCAATAAAGCACAGGAAAACATTTTTCTGGTATTCTCTGCTTTCAGCCAAGATCCATCGAACATCAGCAACGATATCCCTCATTCCACAGCCTCTTCTAAATCCAGCATGAACCTCTGGAAGTTCTCTGTCAATGTATGTTTGCAGCAGTTTCTGTATTACCTTAAGTAAAACTTTACTTGCATGGGATGTCAAAAATATTGCCCGATGAGTTCCACATTCCATTGGGTCACCTCTCTTTGGAATGGGCACAAATACAGATCTCTTCCAATCAGTTGGCCAGATAGTTGTCTTCCAAATTTCTTGGCAGAGATGAGTGAGTGCCTTCAGTGCCGCCTCACTTTTTTTTAAAGATTTCCATTTTTATTCCATCAATTCCTGGTGTCTTGCTCTTTGCCAATGTCTTCAATGCACCTTGGACTTTTCCTTAAGTAACATTGACTCTTGATCATACGCTACCTCTTGAAATGTTTGAACATCAACCATTTCCTTTTGGTACAGTGACTCTCTGTATTCCTTCCATCTTCTCTTGATGCTCATTCAATAATTTGCCCAGAGAATCCTTCAATAACAAAAGTCAAGGCTTGAATTTTTTTCTTTAGTTTCCCTAGCTTGAGAAATTCTGATCATGTTCTTCCCTTTCAGTTTACTGACTCCAGATATTCACACATTTCATTGTAATATTTGACTTTGTCTTCTTGACCTGACCTTTGAAATTTTCTGTTCAGCTCTTGTACCTTCTCATTTCTTCCATTTGCTTTCACATCTCTATGCTGGAGAGCAAGTTTTAGTGTCTCTTCTGACATCCATTTTGATCTTTTTCCTTCTTTCTTGTCTTCTTAATGATTTTTTGCTTTCTTCCTATATGATGCTCTTGATGTCATCCCACAACTCTTCTGGTCTTCAGTCTTTAGTGTTTAATGAATTAAATCTTTTTTTCAGATGATCTCTCAATTCAGGTGGAGTATAATCAAAGTCATATTTTGGCTCTTATGGACTTGTTTTCAAATCTGTCTAAAGAAAGTATTTGAAATGATCAAATCATTGATTTTGCAGAATTCTATCATGCAATCTCCAGCATCATTTTTATCACCAAGGCCGTTGTACCTTGTGACTGATCTGAATATGTTCTTTTTGACAATTCATTCCATGTTCTGATTATTAATGGATGTTACAGCTATTCCTCTTCATTTTGAGTTGTGCCCCATCAGCAAATGAAGATCCCATGGTCTTTACTCCTACAGGCTTTACTCTATTCTTGTCATCACGGTCAACTCTACTTTGAGGAGGCAGCTCTTCCCCAGTCACATTTTGAGTACCTTCCAACCTGAGGGGCTCATTTTCCAGCACTATATCTGAGAGTGTTTGTCTGCTATTCATAAGGTTTTCAGCGACTAAATATTTGGAAGTAGTTCATCACTCCTTCAGTTAGTGTTATACTAGTGGGTTATACATATTGGTGAAGCGTTGGGCTGCTAACCACAGGTCAACAGTTCAAACTCACCAGCTGATCCACATGAAAAAGATTGAGGCTTTCTTCTCCCATAAAAATTGCAGCCTCAAAAACTGTATACAGGTCACTGTAGGTTTGAAGGCATCCTGGTGTGGCTAATGTGCTAGACTACAACGTCCATTTGAATCAGAAAATAGTTCAAGCTCAACAGCTGCACCTTGGAAACCCTATACAGGGTCGCCATGAGTCGGAACCTACTCGATGGCACTTAACAACAACAACAACATAGATTGGAAGGAGTCATGGCGCTGTGGGTTAATGCCCTGGACTGTAAGATCAGTTTGAACACAAGATCAGCGGTTCAACCTACCCAGCTGTTTCTCGGAAAACCCATTCAGGATCCCTTTGAGTCAGAACCTACTTGATAGCACTTAACAACAACAACAACAACAACAACATAGATTGGAAATGACTTGACAAAATGCAGCAGCAATGTTATACTGGACTCCTGGTGCAGTGCTGTAGGATAAGTAAGCCCTGTACTACTAAACACAAAGCCGGAGGTTCAAACCCACCACCCATTTCTTGGAAATCCTATTAGTTTCTAGGAAATCCAGTTAGGGTCACTGGGAGTTGGCACTAACTTGATGGCACTTAATAACAATAAGGATGGAGTTATACTAAAGGAGGCCTAGTGACACTGTGGTTTTCGGTGATGGGTTGCTACTAACACATCATTGGGAGACAGATGAAGCTGTCTGCTCCTGTATGGAGGATTTACAGCCTGGGAAACCTTATGGAGCACTTCTGTGCTGTCTTATAGAATCACTTTGAGTCAAAATGAACTCGGCAGCAGTGGGTTTACTTTTTTGTTTGTTTGTTTTTATGTGTGTACTATGCTTGAGTAATGCGAATGATTAAATATCTGGGTAATGCAAATGGTTAAATGCTCAGCTACTAAGCAAAAGTTTGGCAGTTCAAATCCACCCAAAGGCACCTCAGAAGAAAGGCCTGGTGACCTACTTCCAAAGGATCACAACCACTGAAAACTCTGTGGAGTGCAGTGCTATTCTAAAACACACAGGGTCTCGGAGAGTCACAATGGACTCATTGGCAACAAGTTCATTTTAGTGTTATGTTCAGTGCTTGCTCTGAGGGAAGCAAGCTGCCAGGTTGTGAGTTACCCTCAGGAGAAGTGTCTGTGGCAAAGAACTGAGACCAGGAAGACCTGAATCCTATGAATATCCCTGTGAAGGAGATTAGAAACAGATCCTCCTCCACTTAAACCTTGAGTCGAATGCAGACCCGCCAGCACCTTAACTGAAGTCTTGTACGAGATCCTGAACCAGAGGTACTCAGCTAAGCTGCCCCTGGATTCCTTACCCACAGAAACTGTAAGAAAATAAATATTTGTTGTGTTAAGACCTAAGTTTTTGGGTAATTTGTTGTGCAGTAATTGACAACTAATACAGGTCCCGTTCAACTCTCTGCTCTAACCGCTTCCTTTTCTCATTCCCTCCAGGTACAGGGCATCCTGTCCATTTCTTAAATAGGCCACCAAGCACAGCCCCACTTTTCAGTCTTTGCTCTCACTGTTCCCATTACTCAAAACACCCTTCTTCCATGGCTAACTTCCTCACATCCTTTAAGTGTGTGAATCAAATGTCACTTTCTCAGTAATGCCCCCTCTGACCACCATCCAGCAGCACTACAAGTTAGCTATTATTACTTATCCTCAACTTTTGAAGGAGGCACTGGTTTTGAGAGAAGTTAAACACTAACCCAGAACCACACCACTAGTAAATAAGCGGCAGAACTAGAATTTGAGCCCAGGATACCATGGCTCCAATACAGACTGCTTTCTGTCCATCATGTTATCGGAAGTGTCTACATGTTTACAAACTAAGCTATGATGTGTAATGGCTACAAATGTAAAGTCTCTACCTTCAACTTGCTGTCTGGGTAAATCCCATTTAATGTGCTTAGTTTAACAACAACAAAAACAAAAGTAAATATATATAGTTTTTCTTATTAGCGAAAACTAAGCCAGGAATCAGTGATTCAGAAGAAAAATGTCCTTATCCAGGTGTACTTTTATACATTAGCATTTAGGGCAAATTGCCCAGAAATCCAATACAAATTTACCCTCAGGATCTCAGCCCATAGTTACTGTTGGAATTTTTGACAAGTAGATTTCCCTGAGGGTAATAGTCAAATTAAGAAGTCTTCTTAAAGAAAAAGTGTTAAGAGTCTTAGGCAACAGTTTAAAGCTCAGTGCTCAAAGGTGGGGAAGGGGTACCCAATCCAGCCAATAGGCCAGTAGTAAATGAGGTGAGAGAGTGGCTGCTTCCTTCTCTTAAACCCCTGCTGGAGTGTGATGTGCACTTGTGGCAATCTTTACTTTGCACTCAAAATTATAGTGGGCCATACTTTCATCCCATTTCTGAGATAACTGTAACAGATTGTCAGGTGAATGCTTCCAAGGAAGCGGCAGTTCTGCATAAGATAATCACTCCAACTTGTTTCTTCTTCTTCTTTTTTAAATAGACTTAAAAGAATGTCTCACATACTGACTAAAATTCTCTTCAGCATAATGGAACTGACCAGGAACCTAGATGAGAACTTCAGATAATGGTTTTCCTGATTGGTTTTTTTTATTTTATTTACATGGTTGGGGTTTCAGGTTATTTGCATCTTCCCACATTCAAAGTTTTCAGTCAAAGATGTCTCTGGTTGTCAGGGGAAAATATTGGCAGCAGAAAGAGGAGATTGGCCACCTTTTATTTCCATCGACCTCAGAGGCACTGCTTTAAGCCAAGCTGCCTACCCTAAGTGAAAGGATTCTCTTTCTTCTGGTTTTGATCTTGCTCCCTGGCAAAATGGATACGATCTTTCTCAGCATTCCTTTTCCTCCTGCCAAGGCATTGGCTGTTTGTTTTGTCATAGAGTCTCAGTTCTATAATCCTTTAGCCTTTGGGACACTGTGTAGCTGACTTAATGGTGGGCTTGTTGAGGCTCCCTCTCGAACAGCTGAGGAATTGGAAACTCACTTCCTCATGGGACACACATCTAGAGAAAAACATATGTTCCATGAGGCTAGGGTGTCTATTGGTCTCATTCTTAACACTGATCAAAATATCATAATGTGGGTCCAATAAATTCAGTTGTTGAATAAACGTCTTTTTTTAAAATAAGTTTTTATTGTGAATGGAGTAATAGTTTACATGGGAGAGCATCAGCTTTACATTCATCGTATCGTATTTTGTTTCATTTCAATGATTTCAATCCCCTCCATACATCATCATTTAATAGCATTTGCTTCCAATCCCTCTGGGTTTTTATTGTTGTTTTGTGGAGGTTTTTTTTTTTTTTTTTGGATGTACATCGATGCACTCATGAATATATAACCATTCAAACAACCAAAGGGTATACCCTGCATGCCAGCTCCCTGGCTGCCAGCATACAGCCCCTCTCCCTCCTTGAGTCTAGAATCCCCAACCACCATTTCTCCAAGTCAGTGTCTCTGCCTCCATCTCTGGCATCACTGCTTTTCTAGATAGGGTCCCAAACTCCACTCTTCTCCCTTGATGATCCCAAGCTCCTCCGTTCCTGGACTGCAATATCAACCACTCCCTTCCTTTTGTTACAAAATGTCTACCTTTGCATTTGCAACATTCACAATCAGTCCTGATAGAAATTGTTCACTATTGAACCACAAGAGTCTTATCCCCACCTCCTTTAAGTGAAGATCTGAAGAAACTCACTTTTGTACAGAATCCATAATAAAACCTGGGATAAACTGGAAGAAACTATCAATGCATATTCTGGTTGGCTAACAGTATAGATTATAACATCTTTTCCCAAAGTTCTTATGGACTTTAATATATCATTTAATAATGATGTATTTGACTGAGACCCAAAATGTGCTCAGTCGAAAAGTTTATTTCATTATCAAGTATGTTTGGTAAACAATGCATCCCAGAGTCCCCTTTCAAGAGTACTCATGAACAATGACCCAATAAAGAAGTGTTGCTATTTTTCTGGAAAAGAGTTATGTTATACACCATATCTTTTAAAATTTGGCCATGGAATCTTCACCTTTTACCTACCTATTATCCACTAGAATTAGTGTTCCTCTGAATTCACCTTGGAATTATATTTGGAAACAGTTATATCACTAATCCCTGCTGCTGCCAATGATACTGAGAGTGAATACTCCAGACTGATGAATTTCCAAATCATCCTGTATGTGCATAGGAATAACAAGCTACTTTCTTTGTTTCTATGAGACTAGGTTATCATTCTTCTATCCTAGGATGATAGAGTTGGCTAAAGGCAATGCTACACCAGCTCACAAATCTTGTGCACTATCTACCAAGGAGCTCAGAGAAGGGTTAGGTACCCAGTGGGAACATTGACTTTTTCTGGAGACTACCTGTGATGGTTAGTTAGTTTTATGTGTAAAAGTTAGCGAGACTATAGTACCCAGTTTCTCAATTAAATGCTAATCTAGGTGTTGCTACAAAGATATTTTGTACTTGTGGTTAATACCTACAATCAGTTGTTTTTTACTAAAGGTAATCATCCCAGATAATCTGGGTAGGTCTCATCCAATCATTTGAAATGACTTTTTAAAAACCTGAGGATTCCATGAGAAGAAATTCAGTCGGTGGGCTGCAACTTTTGTTCCTTCCCAAGATTCTCCAGACTGTTTCCAGATATCAGACTTGCCAGCTGCAATTCCCAAGGCTAATTCCTTGAAATGTATCTTTTGATAGAAAACTATGTTGTTTCTTAAGTGCTGTGGAGCAGGTTCTGATTCATAGAGACCCTGTATAGGGTTTTCAAGGAGCGACTGGTGGGTTTGAACTGCTGAACTTGTAGTTACGAGCCCCATCCTTATCCTACAACATCTCACCAAGGCTATAGATGCATATAGAGATAGATGCTGTTGTTAGTTGCTATCAAGTTGGCTTGATTTTATGATGACTTTATATATGTTATATATAATAAAAAGAAACACTTCTGAGTCCTGCACCATGTTCATGATCGTTGACATGCTAGAGACCATTGTTGCAGCTATCATTTCAATGTGTCTCATTAAAAGCTTCCCTTACTTCAATTGACTGTCTACTTTAAAAAGCATGATGTCCTTTTCTAGCAATTGGTTTTCTTGACCATATGTTCAAAGTAAGTGAGTTGAAGGCTCTCCATCCTTGCGTCTAAGGAACATTTTGGTTGCATTTCTATTTGCTCATTCTTCTGACTTAGCTTATAGATGAGAGAGACAGAGATACATACCCTACTTGTTATTATAGTCTCGACTGGTACATTGCCCATTGTACTTTTCCTTGATATTCTGGGCATGATTGTACTAACATATCTTTCAAGCATAGTAAGGAACCAGCAGTGATGGTGATATCATGCCCTCCCTTTGAGCAAGGTAAAAGATTTGCCTCAAGGCTATGGACAAGTGCCAGAATCTACAGCAACACGATTAGTTGGGAAAGGACCTCTGCCCTCTACCCTGGGGGAGCACATATCCTGATGGAACTAGTCTCTTCCACTACTGTTACCCACAAGTAGGACTGGGGAGGGCAGTGAATCATTTAATAATGATGTATTTCTATACCTAAGCACAACCAGGTGAATTCCTTTCTAAGGAAAAAAGCTTACCTTCAAATTTAATTAATTTTCACAGTTTAATAGTATCTTAGGGCATTTATTTGCATTTAAGATGGGAAGCATAGATTTGTATATATTATGGAAATCGACTAGAGTTCTCATTTTTGATAAGGAATATGAAAACCCAACCCAGTCACCAGCAATGGATGTAAGGGAGAGCTGGAAAATATTTGTGCACTTACTTGAATGTTCTTTTGGCTGTGTATAAGGAAAACTTGGATTGTCAAAACATATGTTTAAAACCTTAAAAGTGGATACTCAGCAATTTCATGTCTAAGAATTTAATCTGAGGATGTATATAAAGTTATAACTTATAGGAGATTTCACCTCAAGCTTTAAAAAATGTGAAGTAACTTAAATGTCTACCAGTAAAAGACTAATAAACTCCCCGCATCCAAAAAAAAAGCTAAAGAGGATAGAGAGAAACACTGTAAACTGATGATATATAGCGGGGATAATAATCAATGTAATGAAACAAGCTATATGAATGGTTGAATGTGAAGCTGATGATGTGCCCTGTAAACTTTCACTCAATGCAAAATAAAAACAATTAATTAAAAAAAAATATATTACCTTGCATTTATTAGGCATGTAATAAATATTTGTAACCTAAATGGAAAAAAAAAAAAAAAAAGACTAATAAACTGTGTGTCCTCAACATATAAAGAAATTAAAGAAAAATAGCTATCATTTATTGAATGGTGTTCCAGGTACTGTTCCAGAAGTGTTTCAATATGTATTGACTCATTTAATCCTCCTAACAGCCTTACAAAGTAAATTCCACTATTCTCTTTTTACTGAGGATAAAAGGCACAGAATGTCCAAGGTTATGATTAGTGAAGACTGAAGCCAGGATGCCAGGCAGAGCATTCTGGTTCCAAGGTCCACACTCATAAGATTAGCTGTGCCACACTCACAATGAAGCAATATTGTAGAAGACTACTTATTGGTTTGGAAATATATCCTTGACATGTCACCCAGGGAATAAAGCAAGTCACAAAGAAATATGATGTCATTTAAACTATCCAGATGTCTACATACATATATACAAAATCCAACAAACACTTTTAACTCACTTTACAAATCTGTGTTGTTAAGTGGTTTTTTTCTAAAATTTTAAATCATTTTCAAAATCAGTGTTTTCTTTCTTTTTTAAGCTAAATTTTCTACCATAAACATATAATATTTTGTAGCTTAATAAAAAGGTGATGTTATTATTTTCATTGACATGCTGCACTGGGTATATCTACTGCAAAAGACCCCTTGAAATTTTTTTAACACAAAGGTGTCACTTTGTGGACTAAAGTGAGGAAGACCCATGTCATGGTCTTTTCAGTAGTCTCATGTGTGTGTAAAAACCGGACAATAAATAAAGAAGACCAAAGAAGAATTGAGGCCTTTGAATTATAGTATTAGTAAAGGATATTAAAAGTACTATGGGCTACTAGAAGAATGGACAAATCTTCTTACAACTAGAATACTCCTTAGAAGTAAGGATGGCAAGACTTAGTCTTTGGAGAAGTACATCCTGCCTGGTAGAGGGTCAGAGAAAATGAGGAAGATCCTCAGTGAGATGAATTGACACAGTGACTGCGACAATAGGCTCAAACACAGCAATAGTTGTGAGGATGGCGCAGGACTAGACAGTGTTTTGTTCTGCTGTACATAGGGTCACTATGAGTCAGAAACAACCCAATGGCACTGTAAGAAATGAACACCAAATCATTGCTTCCACTCTACTTCTCATCTAGGTTCGAGAATTTGTTGTAATGACCACATAGAACTCAGATACCATACTCACAGTTTAGGGAGCTATTAGGGAAGTTAACAGAATTAGAAATGTTCAGGACATAGTTCTTTCAGTCAGGAAAGTTTCTTCCTTGTTTGGCCTCAGACAGATCTCTCTCTCATGGTTGGCCTCTCAGCCACAGGCCTCTCGTCCTCTGCCCTGCTCCAGCAATAATGTCACAAACCTGTTTTAGGGCTACTGATAGATGCTCAAAGCCACTCGACTCCAAAAGCAAAGGCACTTGGCTGTAGCAATGTGGATCAGCAAATCTATCTCTGCCAACTAAGTGCCTGGAGGCAACCTAATCCAGAAATGAGCTTCCTGCTTAAAGACCCCTCAGCACTTCACATTTTACTGCCACCACTGTGCCAATCCATCTCATTGGAGGATCTTCCTCTTTTTCTCCAACCCTTCACTTTACCAAACATGATATCCTTCTCCAGGGACTGGTCCCTCTTGACAAGATGTCTGAAAGGCAAAGTCTGGCCATTTCGGTTTCCAAGGAACATTCTAGCTGTATTTCTTCCAACATAGATCTATGTATTCTTTTGGCAGTCTATGGTACTTCAAATATTCTTCTCCAACACCATAACTCAAATGAATCAATTATTCTATGGTCTTCCTTATTCACTGTCCAAATTTCACATGCATATGAGGTTACTGAATATAGGCATGTCTTAGGTGAGATGCACCTTAGTCCTAAACTGACATATTTGCTCTTGAACACTTTAAAGAGGTATTGTACAGGAGATTTACTAATGTAATACATCATTTGATTTCATGACTACTGCTTCCATGAGTGTTGATGGTTGATCTAAGCAAAATGAAGTTTTTGACAACTTCTATCTTTTTGCCATTTATATGATTATTTGTACAGTGGTGAGGATTTTTGTTTTCTTTATGTTGAGGTGCAACAGATTGTGTTCATTGATCTTCATCAAGAAGTATTTTAAGCCTTTCTTCTCTTTTAACAAGCAATGTTGTATCATCTTCATGTCACAGGTTGTTAATGAGTCTTCCTCCAATCCAGATGCAAGGATGGTTCAACATTAGAAAAACAATCAATGTAATCCACCATATAAACAAGAAAAAACACACACGATCATATCGATCGATACAGAAAAGGCATTTGACACAATCCAACATCCATTCCTGATAAAAACACTCAACAACGTAGGAATTGAAGGGGAATTACTCAACATAATCAAGAGCATATATACAAAACCAATAGCATACATTACTCTTAGTGGAGAGAAACTGAAAGCCCTCCCTCTGTGAACAGGAACCAGACAAGGATGCCCTTTGTCACCACTCCAATTCAATATTGTTTTGAAAGTCTTAACTAGAGCTATATGGCAAGATAGGGAAATCAAAGGCATCCAAATTAAATTGGCAAAGAGGAAGTAAAACTATCTTTATTTGCAGACGATATGATCCTATATATAGAAAACCCCAAAGACTCAGTAAAAAAAAAAGCTACTAGACATCATGGGAAGATTCAGAAAAGTGGCAGGGGATAAGATCAACATATAAAAATCAGTTGGATTTCTCCATAGTAACAATGACAGCACTGAAAAGAACATTAGGAAAGCAATACCATTTACAATAGCCACCCAAAGGATGAAATATCTAGGAATAAATGTAACCAGAGAAACAAGGACCTATACAAAGAAAACTACGGAACACTATTACAAGAAACTAAAAGAGACTTACAAAAATGGAAGAATATACCATGCTCCTGGATAGGAAGACTTAACATTGTGAAAATGTCAATACTGCCCAAAGCAATTTACACATATAATGCAATCTCATGGACTTGTTTTAATTTTCCTCAGCTTCAGCTTGAGCTTGCTTATGAACAATGATGGTGTCTTCCACAGTCTGCCCCTAGTCTTGTTTTGGCTAATTATATGGAGCTTTTCCACCATCTTTTCCACAGATGTAGTCAATTTGATTTCTTTGTATTCCATCTGGTTAGGACCATGTGTATAGTCATCTTTTATGTTGTTAAAGAAAGTTATTTGCAATTAAGAATTAATTGGTCTTCCAAAATTCTATCATGAGATCTCCAGCATCGTTTGTATCACCAAGGCCATATTTTCCAATTACTGATCTTTCCTCTTTGTTTCCAAACTTTGCATTCCTATCGCCAGTAGTTATCAGTATATCTTGATTGCATGTTTGATCAATTTCAGACTGAAGAAGTTGGTAGAATTCTTCAATTTCATCATCACTGGCTTTAGGGGTTGGTGCATGAATTTCAATAATAGTGGTATTAACTGGTCTTCCTTGTAGGGTACAGATATTTCACAGACAATGTTGTACTTCAAAGACAGATTTTGATATGTTCTTTTTGGTGATGAATGTGACACCACTCCTCTTCAATTTGTGATTCCCAGCATAGTAAACCATGTGGTTGTCAGATTCAAAATGGCCAATACCAGTCCATTTCAGCTCTTTAATGTCTACGATATTGATGTTTATTTTTGACAATTTCCAACTTTCCTAGATTCATATGTCATACATTTTATGTTCTGATTATCAATGGATTTTACAGATGTTTCTCTTCATTTTGAGTTGTGCCCCATCAGTAGAGATGCTAAAGCAAATGGGAGAAATGAGGAAGTAAAAGAACTGAACAGAAATTTTAAAGGGCAGCTTGAGAAAAACAGAAGACTTGGAGTTAGAAAACCAAAAACGAAGAACACACTCAGCATTTTCAAACTGAAAGAACTAAAGAAAAAACTTAACACTTAAATTGCAATAATGAATATTTGATGGGCAAAGTCTTGAATGACGCAGAAAGCATCAAAAAAAAGATGAAAGGGAGAAAGTAGGATAACTGTTTTTGCAGGGAGAGGATTGTAATCATTGAGATAAAACAAAGTGTACAATTAGTTGAATATAAAGCTGATGATCTTGTCTGATAACCTTCACTTAATTCACAATTAATAATAAAAATGTGGAATGTATGAATCTAGGAAAATTGGAAATGGTAAAAAATGAAATGGATTAATAAAGATCAATATCCTAAGCATTATTGTTGTTGGGTGCCGTTGAGTTGGTTCCTACCCATGGTGACCCTGTATGGGGTTTCCAAGGAGTGGGTGATGAACTTGACCTGCCAACCTTGCAGTTCACATGACTTTGCAGTCCAGCTCATTGACCCATAACACCATACCAGGCCTCCATCCTAAGTATTAGTGAGCTAAAATACACAAGTATTGGCCAGTATGAATCTGATAATATAGTACCCATCTTGCAAAAACTTTTCAGAAGAGCATAAACAGAAGCATTTGGACATCTGCAAACAAAATTTGAACTGATACTTAAAGGTAAAACTTTCTTTTAAAAATTGCCCCTGCTGATGAGACATAGATTCATCACTATGAGCCCGAGAGTAAACAGCAGGGTATGGAACGGAAACAATCTCTATCACTGACCAAGAATAAGTTCAAAAGTCAACCATCAGATGGAAAATTGATGCTTACAGTTTTGTTTTGTTTTTTTTTTGGATTCTCAAAGGCCAGTACTGGAACACTGTCAGGAAAAAGGCTCAACAATCAACAGTGCTCCTTATAGTGAGATGCTCACTGAAGAGCTAAGGCCTCAACTTCATATTAAGCACAGAGTACTGCTATCCAGCTCTGGTGTGGCGCCATGGGTTGATGGGCCGGACTGCAGAGCCATTTGAACTGCAAGGTCAGTGGTTCAAGCTCACCAGCCGTTTCTTGGAAACTCTATGCAGGGACGCTATGGGTTGCAGCCAACTCGATGGCATGTAACAGCAACAACAACAACTGCTATCCAAGGGCATTTTGATCTTGCATGGCAATGCACATCTGCACACCTCTGCCCACACTGTTGACACTCAGCAAAATCTTCATTTTGAGGTGTTAAAACACCCTCCCTATAGACCTGATCTTGCTCCATCAGACTTTCACTTGTTTGGTCTTCTGAAAGAATCTCTTTGAGGATGAAGGTTCACCTCTGATGAAGGAGTGAAGACAGTGGTGCATTTGTGACTCACAGCTCAGTCTAAAACATTTTATCATAAGGGGGATATGAAAGCCTGTTGACAGATGGACAAAACATATTGAAAAGCAAGGAGAGTATGTTGAAAAATGATGTATTTGTCTTTCCTAAAAGTTCATTAAAATAAATTCTACAGCCAGAAGAAAAAAAAAAAAATGGAAGGAATGCATAGAGTCATTGTATCAAAAAGAAATGATTGGTATTCAACCATTTCAAGACCTAGCATATGATCAAAAACTGGTAGTACTAAAGGTGCACTGCTGCAGTACTGTAGGTACTCACTCATCTATGCCATTAAATTTGTAAGACAGCTACCTGGCCAACCAGTTGGAAGTGATTCATAATTGGGCCCATTCCAAAGAGAAGTGACCCAACCAAATGCAAAAAGCATCAAACAATATTTATTATTAATATCACATGCAAGTACCATTTTGCTGAAGATAATTCAAAATGTTTGCAACAGTACACCAACAGGGAACTTCCAGAAAATCAAGAGTGATTCAGAAGAGAACATGGAACTAAGAGTATCAGATGAATCTTGGTTGAAAGCAGAAAGATGTTTACTTGTACTTTATTGACTATGTAGAGGATTTCAACCATGTGGATTATTACAAAATATGGATAACATTGTGAAGATTGAGTATACCAGAGCACTTAATTGTACTTATGAGGAGCCTATAGATAGACCAAGAAAAAGTCACTAAAACAGAAGGAGGGATACTGATAGATTTAAAATCAGAAAAGTTGTTTGCCAGTGTTATATCCTTTTACCATACTTCTTCAATATATATGCTGAGCAAATAATCCAAGAAGCTGGATTATATAAAGAAGAGCATGACATTAGGATTGGAGGAAGATTTAGTAACAACATGTGATATGTAGATGATACACCTAGCTTGCTGAAAGTGAAGAGGATCTAATATACTGATGGAAAGGATTTGAAATACAGCCTTTCTGCAGCTCAGTGTAAAGAAAACAAAAATTCCCACAAATGGAGAAATAAATAAAATCATGATAATCAGACAAACGATCAAAGTTGCTTTCAAAGATTTCATTTTTCTTGAATCTATAATTAACACTCATGGAAGCAGCACTCAAGAAATCAAACAATGGATTGCATTAGTCAAACCTGCTTCACAAGATCCCTTTTAAGTGTTCAAGAGCAAAGAGATCATTTTGAGGACTAAGGTGCACTATACCCAAATCATGGTATTTTCTATAGCTTCGTATATATATGAAAGTTGGACAGTAAATAAGGAAGTGATGTTGGAGAAGAATATTAAAAGTACCATCTTAGTTAAATCTCAACTGCCAAAACACTGAGAATCTTGGCCTAGCCAAGTTGGCACAAAACCTTGACTCTCACATGAGACATGCTAACTCTGGAGCCTGGTTTCAGTAGAAAACAATGGAGATATTGGTGTAGGAACGATACATACTTTATGACAACTCTATTCACTATTATGCTAATGTGGTGGTAGTGGTGGTTATGTGCAGTGGAGTCGGTTCCAACTCATAACAACCCTGCATAGGGCTTCCGAGGCTGTAAATCTTTACGAGAGCACAAAGCTTCATCTTTCTCCTGAGGAACCGCTGGTAGCTTCAAATTGCTGACCTTGAGGTTAACAGCCTGATTTGTAACCACTATGTTATCAGAGCTATTTACAAAACTAGCAATACATATAAAATAGAGTTATAAGATTAAACCATGAAGATCCACATCTATACACCATGACTTCTCTTCAAAGAGCTAATTACCATAGTTAATAATTTGGTGTGTGACCTTTTAAATCCTTTGCAAGTGTTGTTATTGTTAAGTGACATTGAATCAGTTTTAACTCGTTGTTGTTGTCAGGTGCTATAGAGTCGGAACCGACTCATAGCAACCCCATGCACAGCAGAACGAAACAATGTCTGATGCTGGGCCAACCTTACTACCGCTGCCACACTTGAGTCCATCAATGATGCCACCTGGCCGATCCATCTCGTTGTGGGTCTTCCTCTTTTTCTCCGACCCTCCATCTTACCAAGCATGATATCCTTCTCCAGCGATTGTTCCCTCCTGACAAAATTCCAAAGTATGAGAGACGAAGTTTAGCCATCTTGGCCTCCAAGGAGCACTCTGGCTGCACTTCTTCCAAAACAAATCTATTGGTTCTTTTGGAAGTCCATGGCACTTTTAGTATTCTCCTCCAACACCACAAGTCAAAGGAATCAATTCCTCTACGATCTTCCTTATTCACTGTCGAGCTTTCGCATCCATATGAGGTTATTGAAAATACCATGGCTTAGGTCAAGTACACCTTAGTCCTCAAGCTGACATCTTTGCTCTTCAACACTTTAAAAAGTTCCTGTGCAGCAGATTTGCCTAATGCAATACGTCATCTGATCTCTTGACTGCTGCTTCCACGAATGTTGATAGTTGATCCAAGAAGAATGAAGTCCTTGACAACTTCAATCTTTTCTCCATTGATAAGAATATTACTTATTG
>NW_006408647.1:5565915-5574434 GCF_000296735.1 Chrysochloris asiatica
TTCTTAATGACTTTTTGCTCTCTTCACATATGATGTTCTTGATGTCATCCCACAACTCTTCTGGTCTTTGGTCTTTAGTGTTTAATGTATCAAGTCTGTTCTTCAGATGGTCGTTAAATTCAGGTGGGATAAATTCAAGGTCATATTTCTTCAGCTTCAGTTTGAATTTGCATATCAGTAATTGATGGTCTGTTCGACAGTCTGCCCGTGGCCTTCTTTTCACTGATGATATGGAGCTTTTCTATCTTCTCTTTCCACAGATATAGTCAATTTGATTTCTATGTGTTCCATCTGGCGAGGTCCATGTGTATAGTCGTCTCTTATGCTGTCTAAAGAAGGTATTTGAAATAAACAAAGCATTTGTTTTGCAGAAATCTATCGTTTGTTCTCCATCATCATTTCTATCACCAAGGCCAAATTTTCCAACTACTGGTCCTTCCTCTTTGCTCCCAACCTTTGGATTCCAATCACCAGTAATAAGCAATACATCTTGATTGCATGTTTGATCGATTTCAAATTGAAGAAGTTGGTAGAATTCTTCTATTTCATCCTCACTGGCTTTAGTGGTTGGTGGATAAATTTGAATAATAGTGGTATTCACTGAGCTTCCCTATAGGCGCATGGGTATTATCCTATCACTTACAACATTGTACCTCATGACTGATCTGGATATGTTCTTTTTGACTATGAATGCAACACCATTCCTTTTCAATTTGTCATTCCCTGCATAGTAAACCATGCGGTTGTCAGATTCAAAATGGCCAATACCAGTCCATTTCAGCTCACTAATGCCTAAGCTATTGATGCTAATGCGTTCCATTTCATTTTTGACAACTTCCAGTTTTCCCAGATTCATACTTCGTACATTCCATGTTCTGATTTTCAATGGATGTTTACAGCTGTTTCTCTTCATTTTCAGTTGTGGCCCATCAGCAAATGAAGGTTCTGTGGGCTTTTCTCCCACGAGCTTAATTCTATTCACGTCATCATGGTCAACCCTACTTTGAGGAAGCATTTCTTTCACAGTCGCATTCTGAGTGCCTTCCAACCTGAGGGGCTCATTTTCTGGTTCTGTATTTGACAGTGTTTCTCTGCTATTCGTAGAGTTTTCAGTGACTAGCGATTCGGAAGCAGTTTGTCACTCTTTTTTCCTAGCCTGTCTTTGTCTGGAAGCTCATCTGAAACCTGTACACCATGGGTGACCCTCCTGGTTATTTAAAATACCGGTGGCATAGCCCTCAGAATCACAGCAACTCAAGCCACCACAGCACGACAGATAGACATGTGGTGGCCGTTTGGTTTTCTGACTCATAGGGACCCTGTATATGTTTCTAAGGAGTAGCTGGTGAATTTGAACCACTGACCTTTTGGTTTCAACCAACTTTGTAGTCTAGCACATATGTCATATATATCTTCAGTGGTGTGCTGGAACTAGCTTGTACTATTTCTTGAGCATCAACTTAATTTTTAGGAAAGTTGTAAATCATTATTAAACACTAAATAAAATCATGTTTTTAAAAAGTATATAAAGTTAAAATAAAATTATGTTAAAATGAAAAGTTATAAATTTCCAGATTTTATCACACCTTTTTTGTTGACTACATTTTACTATTATCTACATTTTGGGGGTTTGGGGTTGCTAACCTCAGGGTCAGCAGTTTGAAACTACCAGTTGTTCTGCGGGAGAAAGATGAGGCTTTCTGCTCTGGTAAAGATTTATAGCCTCAGAAACCCTGTACAGGGTCGCTATGAATTGGAACTGACTCTACAGCACTTAACAACAACATATATGTACTGTATTTGTATGGTAGGAATATTATAAAAGGTATTCTACCTGTGCATTTCTTTCCAACTCCAGAGTTGGTGGTATCACAGGAGTAGAATCAGTATTAGTAAGAGCTTTTACACCACAGAAAATGGTAAACACCATGAACAGGGACTTCCGCCCAACAGCTCAAATAGCTAGTTGTTAAACATTTACTAACACATAATTTCATGGACTTTTTTGCTATTGCTGTTGTGGTTTTTTGTGGGGTTTTTTTTTGGTTTATACAAGTAAACTACTGAATAATTTTTAAATCTGTTAAATGCATTTACTTCCTTTAATGAAAGTAGAGAAGAAACCTACTTACTGAAACATGCCGAATCTTTGCCAGCACGCACCCAGTTAGTTCTTAATTGTTATCCCTCAAAAAGCCCTCAATAAGGTCCCTGGGTCGCACAAATGCTTTTACTCAACTACTAGTGTAGTGGTTACGAATCGGGCTGCAAACCACAAGGTCAGCAGTTCGAAACTACCAGCTGTTCTGCGGGAAAAAGAGGAGGCGTTCTGCTCCGGTAAAGATTTACAACCTTGGAAACGCTGTACAGGGTCGCTATGAGTCGGAAACCGACTCCACGACACACAGTCACCACCAATTTAAAGATCCGAGTCCTGATGTGGTGCTGTGAGTTAATGAGTTGGACGGCAAAGCTGCTTGAACTGCAAGGTCAGTGGATCAAGCTCACCAGTTACTCCTCGGAAACCTGGGTTGCTACGGGTAGGAATCGACTTGAAGTCACTTAGCAACAACAACAATCTAAAGATTGAAAATTTGAACCCACCGAGTAGCACCATGGTAGGAAAGACCCGGCAATCTACTCCTATAACGATTACAGCCAAGAAAGTCCTACGGGGCAGTTATACTCTGTAACGTGTGGTGGTGGCTGTGTGCCATGACATTACTTCCGACTCATAGAGACCCTGTATAGTATTTCCGAGGCTTTAAATCTTTACAGGAGCAGAAAGCCTCATCTTTCTCCCATGGAACGGCTGGTAGTTTCGAACTGCTGACCGTGTGATTAGCAGCCTGACTCATAAACCACTATACTACCAAAGCTTTTTCTATAACATGTGAGGTCTCCATAAATTAGAACTGATTGATTTGGTGGCAGCAAGTTTGACAAAAGGTTCTCTCCCTCAAAACCATATTCCCTTGACATCCTAGCCTTCTATTTTAACTAAATTCCAATTCCTTTTAATTTTCCTCTTTAAGTATATTCTACCTCCCCACCTCAATCCACCCCACACCTTTCAAGCCTTCTTCAAAAGAAAAAACAAAAAGCATTGTGAATGGTAAAGGTGACGTTTTCTGAAGGTCATTACTTAGTAGGCAACTACACAAGAATGGCTAGGCTTGCCTCCTCATCATTCCTGGACTCCTGAGTGTCAGAGGGGAAGCAATATACTTAGTACCTTTTGTTTACACACCAAAAGATTAACTTTTCTTAAATTCTTAAAGAATTTCAGAAGATTAACTTTTCGATAGGAAACTTCATAGGCTGAGAAGGTTGGGGGATAAAAAAAGAAGAAAAAATCATGTCACCCTCAAGCAGTTCCATCAAGGGATGAAATTTTAAATCACATCATGTCTCACACCCATTTCTTAGTGCAAAATAAATCACTTGAACGGAGTGCAAGCCAATTTTTACTTTAAAATGTTGTGTCCTAAGGCTGTCTTCTTGAACTTCAAAAGCGCACTTCGTAATTACTCTACCTATCAAAGGAAACTCAACATTTCACCTCCAATCTTCTTCAGCTTGTGTTATCACTTTTAATTGTTAATAAGCCACATTAATTCTAAACTGATTACACTGGGAATTCAATGTTTTTCAATAGAATACACTGAATTATATATATATATATATAAATGAACTTATTTATGTACAAGTTCACGTTACGTTTACTCACTATCCCTTGTTGGGTTTGTTTTTAGTGATTTCTGTCATTGTGGAGATGTACAACATTCCATGTCCCACATTTTAGAAAGAAATAGCTTTGTGAGAACATGAGGATTTAAAAAAAAAAAAAAAAGCCAGGGATTTTATCAGAACTTGTGAGCCTGCCTGGGACTTTGCTTTTTTCTTGAGTGAAGTGGAAAGCTCAAAAATAATTTGCTTAACTCAGACCACATTACCAACCTGTGTAATTCATTCTGAGTTTCTTAAATCCCTAAACCCCTCATTTTCTTAACAAGTTTCTTTCCAAACTTGGAATTAACTAAATTGAAGCTTCTTGTTATCCACCTCCCTCCAGCATAGACACTGATTACGTTTACTTAACAAAAGCATTTACTTACAACCCATATTTTTCTGGCCTTGACAAATTTTTTTTTCATTGCAAGAAACAAAATGTTCTTTGGAAAGAAATATGTCATAGATGTCATAGCTGCCTCCACTTTCGTTGGGTGCTCAGGAGTTGAGAGCAGGTCTTACCTGCATAGAAAGTTCTCAGAATGTTCTTCTCCTCTACTGAATCACAGTTAAGAATTCTCCACTGCGATCCTTCTCCTTTGTCAAGCAAGAATAATTTTGTAGTGCCACCCCAGCCTCCTGGATAAAATTAATATGCCCTCCTCAGAAGCATGCAAGAAAAATTTCGCTAAAGATAATACAAAATTGGCTGCAACCTTACCTTGAAAGAGAACTGCCAGAGGTTCAAGCCCAATTCAGAAGAGGATGTGGAATGAGGAATATCATTGCTGACATCAGAAGGATCTTGGCTGAAAGCAGAGAATATCAGAAAGATGTTTACTTGTGCATTATTGACTACACAAAGGCTTTCAATTGTGTGGATTATGACAAGCTATGGCCAATACTGTGTGAGAATGAGTATTCTGAAACACTTATTTGTACATAGACCAAGAGACAGCTGTTCAAACAGAACAAGGGAACACTGCATGGTTTAAAATTAGGAAAGGTGTGTGCCAGGGTTGTATTCTTTCCCCATACGTATTCAGTCTGTATGCTGAGCACATCATCTGAAAAAACGGATTATACAAAGAAAAATGTGGCATCAGGATTGGAGGAAGACTCATTAACAAACTGTGAAATGCAGATGATACAACCTTGCTTGCTAAAAGTGAAGATGACTTAAAATACTTCCTGATGAAGATCAAAGACAATAACCTGTTGCACCTCAATATAAAGAAAACAAAAATCCTCACCACTGGACCAATAAACAATATCCATATAAATGGAGAAAAGATTGAAGTTGTCAAAGACTTCATTTTGCTCAGATCAACCATTAATACTCATGGAAGCAGCAGTCAAGAAATCATATGATGTATTGCATTAGGCCAATCTCCTGCACAAGGCCCCTTTAAAGTGTTCAAGAAGACTTTAATGTCAGTTTGAGGACTAAGGCATGCCATGGTATTTTCAATAACCTCATATACATGCGAAAGTTGAATAGTAAAGGAAGACCTTAGAAGAAATGATGCATTTCTTGTTACAGGTGTTTCAATATTTTGAAAGTATCATAGATCGCCCGAACAAATAAATCTATGTTGGAGAAAGTTCAGTCAGAGTGCTCCTTGGAAGCCAGGATGGCCAGACTTTGGACATATTATCAGGAAGGACCAGTCCCTAGAGATGGATATAATTTTGATAAAGTGGAGGGTCAGAGAAAAAGAGAAAGACCTCCAGTGAGATGGAATGGCACAGTGGCAGCATCAATGGTCTCAAACATAACAACAAGTGTAAGGTTGGTCCCAGGCTGAGCAGTGTTTCATTCTATTGTGCACAGAGTCACTGTGAGTCAATACCAACTTGATGTCACTTAACAACAATAAGAGGAGCACCTATCACCATCACCTACATAGATGGGTCACTATGATGCCAGATACTGCTCTACATGCTTTGCATGTGTTAACTTAAGTAATCCTCACTACTTTACTAAACCACATCATACAAAAGAATTCTGAGAGATTGATGATCAAGGGCATTCAGCTGATAAGTGACAGAGAAGGGAGTTGTCCCTAAGATGCCAGCTCTAGAGACTGTACACACGAGAATATTGTTCATTACCTCCTTACTGCACCAGGCTACATAGTTGGCTAACAATTATCTCTCTACTGAACTGTGCACTCCCAGATGGCAGGAACAATCTCTTAACCATTCTTAAATCACCCAGAGTGCTTGGCATAGTGACTGGTCAGTGGTATCGGTTGTCATAGAGTCAGTTATAACCTATGACTATCCCATGTGTGTCAGAGTAGAACTGTGCTCCATAGGGTTTTTAGTGGCTGACTTTTGAGAAGAAGATCCCATACCATTCTTCTAAGGCACCTCTGTGTGAATTGGAACCACCAGTCTTTCGGTCAGTAGCTGAGTGTGCTACCCAGAGGCACCAGTCAGTGGTAGGGACTCAATTAAATATTTATAGGATAAATGCATGACTTATTCCTAGAACTGTCAGGTATGTGGATTGGGAGACATTCTCACAGGGAGTCAGCATATAGTAGCATCAGGGAAAGGTCCTACCTGGTGGCCACCTATTCACTCCTGGGCTATATGTGGTGTCCAACAAAGCAGACCCTGTTTATCAATTAGTTCTGACCAACAAAACCCAGGTAGTGGCCCTCATCAGTTTTCAAAATCCCTCACCTAGATCAGGTAAGTACTGATCAAGTATCACCTCCCCTACAAAGTTAAGGTAAGCAAGGGACCCCAGATGGTGTTTGATGATAGTTGCTAAGTCAGTGATTAAGGTTAGTAACCAAACAAGGCCGATCTGAGTTTGGTGGTGAAGTGAGAAGGTTAGCATTAGTATGACTTTCTGATTCTAAAAGAGGTCTCTCAATTCAGCCCACATGAGTCATCTTTTCCATATGGCAGGAAATAATCATATTTCAAGTAAAATATTTATTTCTCCCTTTAGCCTACAATCACTGCACAATAAGAACTGCAGCTCCATGAAATCTGAGTTTGGTTGTAGAATTAGTGGTTTGCTAAGTCTGATGGCTCATCCTTCATACACTTATGTTCCCATAAATCACACTCTCCGACCCTCCTCACAGCTGAGATCTAGATACTATTTTCCTCAATGAGCTTCCTGGGTTAACATCAAAATCTCCACCTCCGCCTTTTTACCATTAATTCATTGTTCTTTGGTGAAACTTTTTGGGGTGGATACTGGAAAGGGATGTGGCCTGTGTGCGGATTAGTCTTCTTTCTGCACAAGACATGAGGCAAATAAAGACCAACGCCCAAGTGCCCTGGAACAACCCTGATATTGCCTCCTCCTTGTAAGGTTGGAACCAAAATGTGAATCAAGATAGGTTCAGCCAACAAAACCCACTGCCAATGGGGCCATTTTGACTCACAGTGACCCTTTAGGACAGAGTAGAACTGTCCCACAGGATTTCCAATGTTGTAAATCTTTACAGAAATAGACTCTCATAACTTTATCCTGAAATGGCTGGTGAATATGAACCACTGAGCTTTTGGTTAGCAGACCAGTACTTTAAACACTGCACCAACAAGGCTCTTGTTCAGCCACACGTGTCCAAAAATAAACCAAAAATCAATCAAAGGAGATTCCTGGTTACAACAAAACCAAACCAAAAGATAGGTATATTCGCTCCTAAGACTGCTGTAAAGAAGTACCAACAACTGAAAGATTATGAAAACAGAAATCTGTTGTCTCATGGTCCTGGAGGCTACTACCATATTTTTACATAAATAATGTGAATGCCACACATTTTTGGTTTTCAAATGGCACAAGTCCCACACACATTAGTCTCCTCTGTGTGGTATGCATATTATGTATTGAAAAATATGGTCGTCTGCATTTAATGTGTTAGGAGGGCCATATTCTCTGCAAAGGCACTCAGGGAATGTCCTTTCTTTTCTCCCCCAGCTAATACATTAGCTGTTGGTTGTTAGGTATCATCAAATCAGTACTGCCTCATAGTGTCCCTATGCACAACAGAATGAAATACTGCACGGTCCCATGCGAGCCTCACAATCGTTGCAATGCCTGAGCTCATTGATGTCAATTCATCTCATTGGGGGTCTTTCGCTTTTTCACCGACCCTCCACTTTACCAAAAATGATAGATTTCTCCAAGGATTGGTCCCTCTTGATAATATGTTGGAAGTATGAGATGACGTCCGCTTTTAGCCAAAGTCCATCTGATGTCAGTAATGATATGCCTCCTTCCATGTCCTTTTCTGAATACAGCTGGAACCTCTGGAAGTTCTCTGTCAATGTAGGGTTGTAGCCATTTTTGTATTATATCTTTAGCAAAATTTTACCAGCATGCAATAGTAATGATATTGTACAATGATTTCTACATTCCATTGGGTCACCTCTCTCTGGAATGGGTGCAAATATGATCTCTTCCAGTCAGTTGGTCAAGTAGCTGTCTTCCAGATGTCTTGGTATAGACGAGTGTGTGTCTCCAGTGCTGCATCAGTTTGTTAAAGATTTCAATTTGTAGTCTATGAATTTCAGGTGCCTTGATCTTTGCCAATGCCTTCAGTGCACCTCAGATTTCTTCCTTCAGGATCATTGGCTCTTGATCATATGCTACCTCTTGAAATGGTTGAGCATTGATCATTTCTTTTTGGTACAGTAACTCTGTGTATTCCTTCCATCTTCTTTTTTTTTCTTCTTAAATGTTTTATTGTGAATTATGTGATAGTTTACATGGGAGAACATTAGTTTTACATTCATTCTATCATATATCGTCTCAT
>NW_006408647.1:5575584-5576410 GCF_000296735.1 Chrysochloris asiatica
AGGTTGGTCTGCTTGTCCTTTCAAGTGGGAATTTCCCATCTCTGGAGATCTGGATGTGGTTCAGGCTTCCACCTATAGTCTTATGTATTGCAGTCCATCTTCTTTTGATGCTTTCTGCATCATTCCATTCCCTCACTAGAGAAATGCTGAGTGTGTTCTACCCTTTTGGTTTTCTAACTCCAGTTCTTTGCACTTTTCATTATAATTTTGACTTTGACTTCTTGAGGTGACCTTTGAAATTTTCAGTTCAGTTCTATTACCTTCTCATTTCTTCCATTTGCTTTAGCATCTCTGCACTGGAAAACAAATTTCAAAGTCTCTTCTAACATCCATTTTAGACTTCGCCTTCTTTTTGATTTCTTAATGATCTTTCGCTTTCTCCCTGTATGATGTTCTTGATGCCATCCCACAACTCTTCTAGTCTTTGTTCTTTAGTGCCTAATGCATCAAATCTGTTCTCCAGATGATCTCTAAATTCAGATGGGATATGTTTTCGGTCATATATTAGCTCTCATGGACCTCTTTTAGTTTTCTTCAGCTTCAGTCTGAACTTACATATGAGCAATTGATGCTGTTCCACAGTCTGCCCCTGGCCTTGTTTTAGTTGATGATATGGAGCTTTTCCACCATCTCTTTCCAGAGATGTTGTTGATTTGTTCTCTGTGTATTCCATCTTATGAAGGCAATGTGTATACTTGTCTTTTATGTTGTGTAAAAAAGGTATTTGCCATGAAGAAATCATTCATCTTGCAAAGTTCTATCATGTGATCTCCAGCATAGTTTCTATCACCAAGGCCATATTTTCCAACTACTAATCCTTCCTCTT
>NW_006408647.1:5577185-5583621 GCF_000296735.1 Chrysochloris asiatica
TAAGGTGCACCTGACCCAAGCCATGGTATTTTCAATAACCTCATATGCATGTGAAAGCTGGACAGTGAATAAGGAAGACCATAGAAGAATTGATGCTTTTAAGTTATGGTGTTGGAGGGGAATACTGAAAGTGCCAGGGGCTGCCAAAAGAACAAACAGATCTGTGTTGGAAGAAGTGCAGCCAGAGTACTCCTTGGAGGCCAGGAAGGCCAAACTTCATCTCTCATGCTTCGGACATATTGTCAGGAGGTCCAGTCGCTAAAGAAAGATATCATGTTTGGTAAGGTGGAGGGTCTGAGAAAAAGAGGAAGACCCCTAGTGAGATGGATTGGCAAAGCGGAAGCATCAATGGGCTCAAGCATGGCAACAATTGTGAGGTTGGTCCAGGATTGGTCAGTGTTTCTTTCTGTTGTGCATAGGGTTGCTATGAGTCAGGACCAACTCGATGTCACCTAACAACAACAAATCCTTCCTCTTTGTTTCCAACCTCTGCATTCTAATCACCAGTAATTAACAATATATCTTGATTGCATGTTTGATCAATTTCAGACTGAAGAAGTTGGTGGTGATGGTGGTTATGTGCCATGGAATTGGTTCCGACTCATAGCAAACCTGTACAGGGTTTCTGAGGCTGTAAATCTTTACAGGAGCAGAAAGCCTCATTTTTCTCCCATGGAACAGCTGGTAATTTCAAACTGCTGACCCTGAGGTTAGCAGCCCAATTTGTAACCACTACGCTAATAGCACTTCTTAAAGAAGTTGGTAAATTCTTTAATTTCATCCTCACTGGCTTTAGTGGTTGGTGCATAAATTTGAATAATAGTTATATTCACTGGTCTTTCTTGTAGGCATCTGGATAGTATCCTATCACGGACCACGTTGTACCTCAAGGCAGATCTTGATATGGTCTTTTTGATTATGAATGTGATGCCATTCCTCTTCAATTTATCACTTCCAGTATAGTAAACTATGTGACTGTCAGATTCAAAATGGCCAATAACAGTCTATTTCAGCTCATTGATGCCTAAGATATCAGAGTTTATGTGTTCCATTTCACTTTTGACAATTGCCAGATTCCCTAGATTCATACTTCAGACATTCCATGTTCTGATTATTAATGGATGTTACAGATGTTTCTCTTCATTTTGAGTTGTGTACCATCAGGAAATGAAGGTCCTGAAGGCTTTAGTCAATATGCATCATCATGGTCAACTCTACTTTGGGGAGGCAGGTCTTGCCCAGTTGTATTTTGAGTGCCTTCCAACCTGAGGGGCTCATCTTTTGCACTATATCTAACACTATTCTGGTGCTCTTCATTATGTTTCAATATTCAATATTCTGGTGCTAACAGGGTTCTGCTATTCAATAGGTTTTTAGTGACTAAATATTTGGATGTATTCCATTTCTCCTTCTTCCTAATCTGTCCTTGTCTGGAAGTTCAGATGAAATCTGCCCACTGTGGGTGACCCTGCTGGTATTTAATACCAATGTCATAGCTTCCAGAATCACAGCAACACACAAGTCACCACAGTACAACAAACTGACAGATGAGTGCTAGTAGCTTCTAGTAGCATAAAGATAAATCTTCACATAGTTGCTTTTCAGTCTCTGCATATGTCTCTTCTCTTTTATAAGGACACCACTCACATTGGATTAGAGCCCACCCTACTCTGGTATGTTTTATGTTAATTGATTGCATCTTCAAAGCTCAATTTCTAAACAAAGTAATATCCACAGATACCACAGGGTGAGGGATTCAACATGTTATTTGGAGATACAGCTCTGGTAACGTACTGAGTTACGAGTTGGACTGCTAACCTCAAGAGCAGTTCAAAAGAAGTTCAAATCTACCAGCTGATCCTCAGAAGAAAGCTGATGCTTTCTGCTCCCATAAAGATTCACAGCCTAAAAAACTCTATACAGAATTGTTATGAGTCAGAATCGACTTCACAGCACATAACCACCAACCACTACCATTCAATCCATAAAATAAATAATCTCTAGAACAGTTGCTTCCAAATAGGGGTCTGTAGTTTACTAGCTTGGGTTAACCCTTACTCTCTTCCCTGTCCATCTCCTCCAGCCTCAGTCAAAGCTTTCATCAGTCCCACTGTCCTTACCATCTGTCCTATGGCCAAGTTTCCAGCTGGGCAACCCTAAGGAAGGTCATTCACTCACTGCCTTCCCAGAAATGTGTCTCTGAGCTCTGCCTCTGTTGTCAATGTTTGCACGAAGGCCCACTGCAGGGTACTCCAGTCAACACAGTCAAGAAACATAATACTATCCACTTAGACGTGGGATTAGTGGAAGCCAGACATACTGAGGAACAAAAATTCTTTAGCCTCCTGCTGACTTATTTGTGTGAAGGAGAGGACCAGCTGATGTACTAGCAATCTGCCCTGAATAATAAAATAATATAATGCTTTCTATTTGAAGATAGAATTACCACTAATGGGATTTTTGCCAACAACACAAACACTTTTCACTGCCCTAGCCTTTCCTAGTGTTCCTAACATGGTCCTGTTCCTAGCTGTGATAATGTACCTACACATACAAATGTAGATACTTCTCTTCAGAAAACTAATCACAGTTTTAGAGGGGAAAAAATAAACAACATCATTTTGAAACTACCTGGAGTCTGAATATTTTGCCTTCCCATTAAGTAATTTATAAGCAATAGGCTGTGGGATTTTGTCTTTGTTGTTGCTATTGTCGGATTTTTATTTTGTTTTGTTTTGTTTCTTTTAATTTTGCGGGGACACAATTCAATCTAAAACAATTATGGATTATGGATACTAATATTAACCAAATAATTGTTGTTATTAAGTGCTATTGGGTTGGTTCTGACTCATAGCGACCCTGTGTAGGGTTTTTGAGAAGCAGCTGGTGCATCTGAACTACCAACCTTGTGGTTCAGTGCTTATCCTACAGCACCACACCAGGCCTCCAACCAAATGATTAGCACTTTATATTTACACACACACACAAACTATAGGAAACCTTTCTAAAAACAATAACTTAAATTCATATACTGAAAAGTGAGTAGTTTTTTTTTTTTCTTTTTCTTTTTCTATTCTATATCTCCAGATTCACTAGAGATACAGAATAGAAAAAGAAAAGAAGAAGATGAGGAAGCATCTGTGTTGGAAGAAGTGCAGCCAGAGTGAAGTGCAGGTTTCTTGGAGGCCAAGAAACTTTGTCTCTCATATTTCAGACATATTGTCAGGAGGGACCAGTCACTGGAGAAGGATATCATGTTCAGTAAGGTGGAGTGTCAGAGAAAAAGAGAAAGACTCCCAGCGAGATGGATTGGCAAAGTGGCAGCATCCAAGGGCTCAAGAGTGGCAAAGACCGGGCAGTGTTTTATTCTGTTGTGCCAACTCGATGGCACCTAACAGTGACAACAACATTCTGTAACTCCAAAATTCCTCATGCCATTGACTAAAAGAAACATCGTTCTACTACTTCTAAATAACCATATTTCTATTTTTCTAAGTGTGATACACTATCACTGTACTAATGCCTTAAAAAAAAATTTTTTTTTTTTTTTGCCCTTTCCCCATGCTTATTTTTAGTGCTTGTGGCCGAACATGAAATAAAATCCAAAGACAATTTAAAAGAGAGATTTTAGGAAAAAGTTTTGGCCCTTTTAATGGTCAAATGTTTTGACCAAATGCCTGTAAAATAATAGATAACTCATTCACTGGGACAAACTCCATTGAAATAAAGTAGCAGGCCTTCATTTTATCAATGAAGAAATTAAGGTTCAAATAAATCAAATTAATGTCTCAAGGTCACAGTACAAGTTAGGGTTAGGACAAGAAACAAAGGAATAGAAAAAATAGAAAAGTAGTAAACGAAAGCAGATTCCAAAATCCAGGACTGTACAGATAATACAGGCTTCTCCATAAGTTAGAGACCCTAGTTCCATATGACATCTTTGACCCTCCCTACTTGCTATTCCCACTACTTACACCTCCTCCCACTCATCCTAGACTAGGTGCCGTTTCACATCACTCTGAAACTATCTGGGGATGTTCTCACAGATGATAGATAATACATAGAGTAAATGACAGAGTCACCCACTTTGCATCCAGAAATTAATATAGGTAGGAATTTAACAGAAGGAGCAACAGTAGTTGCTCTATTCATCCTTTTTCATATATGCGCTCTGTGATAAAGTTTTGTGTCACGTGACTGTGCCGGGATTTAGCAGTTAAAATGTAGTTATCACTTCTATGATGATATCTAATATAATGCAAATCAACCCCACGACATGATCTTTGTGATCATCACTGATCTGATGTAATTATACATTGTGTTGTAACTCCTAACTTCTATGATGTTAATGCCACCACTCCTCTGTCAGTTTGTCCTACTGTGGTGGCTTACCTGTTGCTATGATTCTGGTGTGCCATGAGTATTGTAAATACCAGCAGAGTTACCCACAATGGACAGGTTTCAACTGAGCTTCAAGAAGAAAACAGATTAGGAAGAAGAAGAGATGGACTACTTCCTAATATTTAGTCACTGAAAACATTAAAAATACCAGTGGAACTCTGTCAGCACTAGATTATTGAATACTGAAACATGATGAGGAACACCAGACTATTGTTAGATATAGTGCCAAAAGATAAGCCCCTCAGGTTGGAAGGCACTCAAAATATAACTGGAGAAGAGCTGTCTCCTCAAAGTAGAGTTGACTGTGGTGACAAGAATGGAATAAAGCCTTCGAGACCTTCATTTGCTAATGGGACACAGCCCAAAATAAAGTGAAACAGCTGTAAACATCCATTAACAATCAGAATATGGAATGTATGGAGTATGAATCCAGGAAAACTGAGAACGGTCAAAAATGAAATGGAATGCATAAACATGAATATCCTAGGCATTGGTAGTGGTTGTGTGCCATGGAGTCAGTTCCAACCCATAGCGACCCTCAATAGGGTTTCCAAAGCTGTAAATTATAAGGAACCAGAAGGCCTCAAGTTTTCCTGCACAACAACTGGTAGTTTTGAACTGCTCATCTAGAGGTTAGTAGCCAGACTCGTAACCACTTCGCTGCCAGAGCTCCTTATCCTAGGCATTAGTGAGCTGAAATAGACTAGTATTGGCCATTTTGAATTACATGGTTTTCTATGCCGGGAATGACAAATGGAAGAAGAATGGCATTGAATTCATCATCAAAAAGAACAATTCAAGGTCTGTCTTGGAGTACAACGCTGTCTGTGATACAATAATATCCAGATGCCTACAAGAAAGACTAGTTAATACCACTATTATTCAAATTTATGCACCAACCACTAAAGCTAGTGTTGATGAAATTAAAGAACTCTAGCAAATTCTTCAATCTGAAATTGATCAAACATACACTCAAGATGTATTGATAATTACTGGTGATTGAAATGCAAAGGTTGGAAACAAAGAGGAAGGATAAGCATTTGGAAAATAGGGCCTTGGTGATTGGAACAATGCTGGAGATCACATGATACACTTTGTGATCAATGGCTTCTTCATTGCAAAAACCTTTTTAAACAACATAAAAGACAACAATACACATGGACCTCACCAGATGGAGTAAACAGAAATCAAATTAACTACCTCTGTGGAAAGATATGTTGGGAAACATCCATATCATCAGCCAAAACGAGGCCAGGGCAGACTGTGGAACAGACCATCAACTGCTCACCCGTAAATTCAGGCTGAAGTTGAAGAAAATTAAAACAAGTCCGCAAGAGCCAAAATATGACCATGAACATATCCCTTCTGAGTTTAGTGATCATCTGAAGAAGAGATTTGATGCATTAGACACTAAAGACTGAAGACCAGAGGAGTTGTGGGATGACATCAAAAACATCATACAGGAAGAAAGCAAAAGGTCATTAAGAAGACAAGGAAGAAGAAAAAACACTGAATAAATTTCAGAAGAGACCCTGAAACTTTCTATACAGTAGAAATGAAAATGGAGAAAATGAGAAGGTGAAAGAACTGAACAGAAATTTTCAAAGGTCAGCTTGAGAAGACAAAAACAACTATAACGAAATGTGCAGAGAGATGGAGTTAGAAAACCAAAAGGGAAGAGCATGTTCAGCATTTCTCAAGCTGGGGGAACAAAAGACAAAATTCAAACCTCAACTTGAAATATTGAAGAGTTCTAGGAGTCCTGGTATGGTGTTCTGAGTTAATGTGCTAGACTACAAGGTCAGTTTGAACTGAAAAGTCAGTGTTTCAAGCTCACTAACCGCTCCTTGGAAACCCTGTACAGAGTCACTATGTGTCGGAACTGATTTGGCAGCACTTAATGACAACAGTCATTACCTAGACCAAGTCATTACCTTGGTCTGTACCTAGACCAAGAAGCAGTTGTTCGAACAGAACATGGGAACACTGCATGTTTTAAAATTGGGAAAGGTGTGAGACAGGGTTGTATTCTTTC
>NW_006408647.1:5584371-5605171 GCF_000296735.1 Chrysochloris asiatica
CCCAGGATCGAGCATTGTTTCGTTCTGCTGTGCATGGGGTCGCTATGAGTCGGTTCCGACTCGATGGCACCTGACAACAACAACAACAATGACAACAGTAATGGGCAAAATATTGAATGATGCAGAAAGCATCAGAAGAAGATGGAAGGAATACACAGATTCACTGAACCAAAAAGAAATGGTTGATGTGCAACCATTTCAAAAGGGAGCATATGATCAAGATCCAATAATACAAAAAGAAATCCAAGGTGCATTGAAGGCATTGGTAAAGAACAAGACACCAGAAATTGATGGAATACAAATTGAAATCTTTCAACAAACTGATGCAGCACTGGAGGCACTCACTCATCTATGCCAAAAAAATTGGGAGACAACTACCTGGCCAATTGACTATAAGAGATTTATATTTGTGCCCATTCCAAGCGAGGTGACCCAACGGAATGCAGAAAACATCGGACAGTACCATTAATATTGCATGTCCGAAGGATCTTGGCTGAAAGCAGGGAATACCAGAAAGATGTTTACCCATGCTTTACTGACTACGCAAAGGCTTTTGAAGCTGGATTATACGATGAAAAACGTGGCATCAGAATTGGAGGAAGACTCATTAACAGCCTTCAATATGCAGATGGTATAACTTTCCTTGTTGAAAGCCAAAAGAACTTAAAATACTTACTGATGAAAGACCACAGCCTTCAGTATAGGTTGCACCACAATGTAAATATAACAAAAATCCTTACCACTGGACCAATCAACAACATCAACATGAATGGAGAAAAAGAAATGAAGTTTTCAATGACTTCATTTTGCTCCAATAAGCCATCAACATTCATGGAAGCAGCAGTCAAGGAATCAAATGATGTATTGCAAGGATATCCTGTTTGGTAAAGTGGACAGTTGGGAAAAAAGAGGAAGACCCCCAATGAGAAGAATGGGCTCAGTGGCAACATCAAACCTAACAATGATTGTGACGTTGACGCACAGGACTGGGCAGTGTTTCATTCTGTTGTGAATACAGTTGCTATAAAAGGCACCTAGCAACAACAATGTGATGTTAATGAGGTTGCATGCAATCTACAGGATTAGGTTGTATCTTGAGCCAATCTCCGTTGAGATATAAAAGGAGAGAGAAGTGAACAGAGAGAGGAGGGCCAACTACCACCAAGAAACAAGAGCTGGGATTGGAGTGTATCTTTTGGATCTGGGGTCCCTGTACTGTCAAGCTCTTAGATCCACAGGAAGATAGATGCCAAGAGATAAAGAGAACACCAAGTAATGCTGGGCCTACTGATACTGAAAGGTGAGCTATTGCTCTGAATTTGCTCTAATTTGAACTCCTAGCCTCCTAAACTATGAGAGAATATATTTCTATTTGGCAAAGCCATCCACTTGTGTTATTTCTGTTATAGCAGCACAAGATAACTAAGACACCCCTCCACAAACATACATACACACACACAAAAAAAAAAAAAAAAATTGGTGCAAAAAGATTTTCAGACAACCTGTTTTCTAAAGCTTGATCTTCAGAAAACAACAGCCTTCCCTTTTTTTTTTTTTTTTTTAAAGTGCCATAATGAAAGATGAATTCAGAATATTTTCGTCCTATTGCAAGTGGGTAGCTAAACGATTGTCTTCAACTCGCTCATAAAAATAAACTAGAGAGGCATTAAAAAGCAGACTGCTGTAAATGTTATTGAGTTTTAAGGGTTTTTAAAAATCAATGTTATCACTTAAGAGTTAGCTGGTTTTCACCCGCTATAGTCTGATACTCCAAGCTTGAAGAAACAGTTGGCCCTGAGTGGCAGTGCTAAATAAGGAAGCAACGTCTGCCTCTAACGATCCTCTAGGAAGCTGAAGACTAAGGCTGGAGGCCTTTAGGGAGTCCCAAAGACTATTTGGATCCTAATTTATTCACTGAGGACTTATTTATACACTTTTTCCCCAATAAACTCCTTTGTGGTGTTTAAATAATACATACAGTATTGCCACAAAAATTAAACCAATATATCAAAGATAAATGCTAAAGTCTGAGTTGTTCAAAGCCTGGACATGCAAACCATCAGCTAATATTGCAGGTTATGGAGTAATTGAACACATCTGGGAAAAGAAATCCTCCACTGCTGAAAAATCTCCTTCTATTCTCCAGCACATCTGGGCTTCAATTAAACAACCTAGTGCACAATTAAAAGTCAGGTCAGCACACTGTAACAATAGGGCTCTTTGATGTGAGGTCAACTTTGGCCAGTCTCATAAACTCATTAAACAGGCTAATCAACTTAAAGCAGGGTATAGGACAGGAGTATCCAAAAATCTATTTAATTACCATTATTCTGAAAGCTTCAGCAGAAAGAGCTGTTTTATTTGTTTGACAGTGTGCCCTGGAGCTAAAGACAACCTTTCTGGAAAGGTTTTTTTTTCATCTTATGAAAAGTAGGCATTAAACAAATATCTGTTTGAATTTACTATTAATTGTATTATAGAAATAGATGGTCTGGTGTGCATCTTCCTTTTTCCCTTCAGTACATTTATCTCTCCTAAATAAAGTAACTGATGGTGGCAACTGCGCCACCATATCTTATAGTCTTTGCTTTTTTTTGTTTTGTTTTTTTGCCTTACCTCTCAAAGGAAATTAAGAAGGTGCCTAATGGTTACAAGTCAGGCTGCTAACCTCAGGGTCACCAGTTCAAAACTACCAGCCATTCCACTGGAGAAAGATGAGGGTTTCTACTCCTGTAAAGATTTACAACCTCAGAAATCCTATACAGGGTTGCTATGAGTTGGAACTGACTCCCTGGCACATAACCAACCAACCAACCAACCAATGTAACATGGAGTCTTGGTGTGGTGTTGTAAGATAAGCACTGGAGTGTTAACTGAAAAATCAATGGTTCAAAACACCAGCTGCTCCTCAGAAACCCCATATGGGGGTTGCTATGAGTTAGAATGAATTCCATGACACTTAACAACAATGTGACACATTGGGTTCAGATAAGCAAGCATGATGCAGATGTTGTGCTGAAAGGGGGAACAGCTCTTTCTGCAGAACCAATACTCTGAATTCAGACTTCTAGCCACTTCAACTGTGAGAGAATACATTTCTGTTTGTTAAAGCCATCCACTGGTGGTATTTCTGTTATAGCAGCATGACGTAACTAAGACAGTATGTATTGCACCTCAAGGTAAAGAAACAAAAACTCCTCACAACTGAACCAATAAGCAGCATCAAGGTAAATGGAGAAAAGATTGAAGTTGTCAAGGGTTTCATTTTAGTTGGATCCACAATCAAAGCAGCAGTCAAAAAGTCTAATGATGTATTACATTGGGCAAGTCTACTGCAAAGGATCTCTTTTCAGTGTTAAAAACTAAAGATAACACTTTGAAGACTAAGGAAAGTCTAAAATAGCAGTTGTTGTCCAGTAGATTCCAACCATTGGCGATTCCATGTGTTAGAGTGGAACTGGGCTCCATAGGGTTTTCTTCAATGGCAGAATTTTAAAAAATAGATCTCCAGAACTTTCTTTCCTCTGGGTGAACCCAAACTACCATCCTTCAGTTAGCAGTCAAGTGATTAATCATTTGCTCCACTCAAAGACTCCAAGTTTATTACAGCACATCTTTTCTTCAGTATTTGAAGGAAGGCCATTTCATTAGGTAGGAAACAGATGAAGTACTTGATTTGTATTTGGGAACCACATTGCATGAAAAACACTAGAACAAAAGTTTAAATACTAAAACAAAATTCTGGAGCTTCTCAATGTGAGAAGTTTCTAAATGAATGAGAAGCATGAGTAAACTAAGATCAACTAAAGGATCAACAAATTAGGTCTCCTGTCTCACATTGGATCCAGGTGTGGCACTGCAGGATGATGCACTGGATTGCAAGGTCAGTTTGAGCCACTGGGTCAGTGATTCAAATCCACCAGTTGCTCCTCGGAAACTCTATGCAGGGTAACTATGGGTCAGAACCGACTTGATGGCACTTGACAACAAAAACTGTTAATATTTTAAAGTCCTGGTGTGGCTCTGTGGGCTAATGCGCTGGACTACAAAGTCACTTTCAACCACAAGGTCAGTGTGGACCTGTACAGGGTCACTATGGGTCGGAATCAACTCGACGGCACTGAACCACAAAGTAGCATAGTGGTTACGAGTCAGGCTACTAACCTCAAGGTCAGTAGTTCACAACTACCAGCACTTCCACAGGAGAAAGATGAGACTTTCTTCTCCCATAAAGATTTACAGCCTCAGAAACTCTATGCAAGGTCGCCATGACCACCATCATCCTGTTCTAGGCCTTTTATGGTGATCTCATTTATCTTTCTCAAAGGCCCCTAAGGTTGGTATATATATATATTCCCCATTTTCCAGTTGAGGAACCTTAGGCAGAGAAAGCTTAAATTATTTGCCCAGGTCATATAATTAGTAAGCAGAGGGAGCTGAGTTCTTCCTTTATCAGGGGTGAGGAATGTCCAGCCCACATGCCATATCAGGCTGTAAAATCATTTGGTCTGACCCTGCCAAGGCATGTCCCAGCCATAACATTGGGAGTGAATGAATTAAACATTTGACCAAAAATAGTAGGCTAATTCTTAAATTGATAATTTTGTATGGCCCACAAATGGTGTTTTAAATTTTTGCAGAAAAATGTTCCCCACCCCTGTTCTATATATAAATGAGTGGATAAATTAATAGGCAAAACCCACTTTCTCCTCTGATTTGTCTCTACTAATATATGTGAGAATGGAATCCTAGTGTGGCGCTGCAGGATAATGCACTGGACCACAAGTCAATTTGAACTGCAAGGTGGAGGTTCAAACCCACCAGCCACTCCTCACAAACCCTACACAAGGTTGTATGAGTCAGAACCGACTCAACGGCACATCACAACAACAGTATGTGAAAATGGAGTTCTGGTGTGGCACTACCAGATAAGCACTGGACTGCTAACCACAAGGTCGGGTGGTTCAAACCACCAGCCTCACTTCAGAATCTCTAGACAGGGTCACTATTAATCTGGATCAACTTGATGGCATTTGGCAACAATAATATGTGAAAATGTCACCTTACTGTGAGTTTCCCACCAATGGGGGCCAATCTCCATTGTCTTGTAGATTAAACAATTCTGTGTAGTGTACTTAGCCCATTATCTGTGAGTCAGACCATGGATCAGAGAAAGAAAAGTACAACCATTACCTTTCTATATTGTAGGAAACTTGTTCCACTGGGCCAGTCAATTAAAACAAATTTCTGTTACAAAGATCATTTCTGTAGGGAAAATGAATATGTAGAAATAAGCCATTCTCATTCTTATGAAGTTTATCATTAAACTCAAGTGTGCATACACCCTCAAATGTAACAACATGCAAGGAGTCACCAAGGTTATATTATGAGTCTGTGGGCCCCTTCCTATGGCTGTGCTGGTACAAAGACAATGGGATTCATTACTATCTACCAATAATGATTTCCTTCTTTTCTTACTTATAAAAGTAATTAAAACTAAAACATTCTTATGGGCACTATTGTGCCTAATAAGGAGTTTTGGTAGCATAGCAGTTAAGAGTTGGGCTGCTCAGGAGCCATCAAGGCAAGTGGTTGGGTCCCTTCAGGGCAAACCCCCTTCTAAGACTAAGACTCAAGGGGAATACTTGAGCAGGCATGTGGTCTGGCTGGTGACCATGTGGGTCACTGATAAGGGGAAGTGGGGGGGGGGGAGGAAACAGCAATGATGTTGTGAGCTAAGTCTGACCATGTTCAATAGACTCCTATCAACCCGGGTTGAGACCTGGTTGGCCAGCAGTATGACAAGACTTGGGGACTCCTGGGCCCCAAGTGACATGGCCACAGAGGACTAGAGTGGAAAGTGAAGCATTCACCTGATATGAAGTGAGGGGAGATGCACAAGGACATCTATACTTGCAGGTAGTACCTACCTACTTGACCTGGTTTCAATGGCTGGATGATCAGAACTCAACTACAAGAAGAAAGAAGAGGGAAAAAATGAGTAATCTGTTACAATTTGATGAACTTGACCTATACTCATGGATGTAGTAGCTCAAAAGAGGAAACAAAGGAACAAATCTTTACTGCAAGGATCATTCCCAACCCCTCGGTACACCAGGTTGACAGGGATGGGCAACTTAGATATTGGCTAATGCGGGGAGGGGGCTACAAAGGCACCGCGTGACTGGTTTACAAGTTTTCAAGAGGGAGCCTAGTTCCAGTGGGTATGGGGGAAAGTAGAATCTCTACTGAGTGGTTTCCAATCTGTTGGGATGGGGCTGATGAAAGGAGATGGGGATAAGAAACTTGTGGTACAATAGTGAATGAGTGCTATCAGGACTGACTGTGAGGGTCGGAAATGTAAAGGCAGACATTTTGTAACAAAAGGAAGGGAGTGGTTGATTTTGTAGTCCAGGAGTGGAGGACCCTGGTACCATCAAGTGAAAAGAGCGGAGTGCGGGACCCTACTCAGAGAAGCAGTGATGCCAGAGATGGAGGCAGAGATGATGATGTGGAGAGATGGAGCAGCTGGGAACCCTGGACTCAAGAAGGGAGAGGGCCTGTGTGCTGACAACAGAGGGGCAGGCTTGCGGGTATACCCTTTGATTATTTGATGATACATGGAGGGAATTGTGATCATTGCAATGAAATAAAATACAATAGAATGAATGTAAAGCTGGTGTTCTCCCATGTAAACTATCACATAATTGACAAAAAAAACTTTTAAAAAAAGTCTGCAGAAAAATTGAATTAAAAAATTCTAGAATTAAAAAAAAATTTTTTTTTAAATGGGCTGCTAATCTCAAGGTCTGTCAGCGGTTCGAAACTACCAGCCATTCCATAGGAGAAGGATGAGGTTTCCTGCTCCCGTTAAGATGTACAAACTCAGAAACCCTATGCAGAGTCCCTATGAGTCGGAACTGGCTCCACAGCACACCACCACCACCAACAACAACAACAACACTGTGCCTGATTCCACATAAATGATATGGTGAGAAAAACTTAGATTAGGGAAAGAATGTTTTGATCTGAACTATGGCTCACAGTGGTGCTAAGCAATCAGTTTCCAGGATAAAGCAGAGATCAAATGGGCAGCTAGACTGCAGCGGAAAGGAGACATGAGGGCCAGGAGAGAGAAAGCGTTGTTAGGTGCCATCAAGTTGATATTTGCCTCATCATGATTCCAGGTGAGAGTAGAACTGCCTCACAGGGTTTCTTAGGCCATAATCTTTATGGGAACAGATTGTTATGTCTTTTTCCTGAGGAGTCACTGGGTGGGTTTGGACCACCAACCTTTTGGTTAGAAACTAAGTGCTGAGTTGCTGTGCTAGCAGGGCTCCCCTTACATTTGATGCCAGCTGTGGAGTCTGGGAGGGGATTCCTGAAAACTGGGTGTGGTGTAGGAAAGACCAGTAAGGGCCACTGTAGGCAGAGAAGGGCCCAGAGTGAAGCTGGTTTTGTTGTGGGCCCTGGGTGATGGCCAGTACTTTGAAAACCAAGGAGTAGAATGAAGAATCTTGGTACAGCGGCAAGACTGTGCAAGGCCATCTGTCTAGGCAAATGGGAGCAGGTGGATATGGTGGACAACATGAAGTAGATTACTCCATGTCCATCTAATTTATTCTGATATTCCTTCTGTATTGTAGACACTGCTGTTTAGAGATCTTTGCAGCTAGGGTCTGGATAGGATTTTGTGTGATATGGATTCAGACCTAAGTTAAGTTGGGAAAGCATGGAATAGACACACTTTTGGGGGGAAAAATCCTTAATGCATAAGCTCCACTTGAAGTCTTTGCATCTATTTACTAAGCCAGTCGCATGGCTGAGCCCAAAATCAAAGGGGTGTGGCAATTTGGCAGGTCATTGTAACAAGGCAAAGGGCATACACAGAGGGAGTGGTGGGTAACTTGCACTCTTAAAGCAGTCCACCACAGGGAGTAAGACGATGCACTAAACATATTAAAAGGAACACTGGCAATGTGTGGACAACACATTGCAGGGAAGCAAGAGTGGAAATAGAGAAAACAGCAAAGGGGCTATGGCATGAGTGGAAAGGAAAGATGATGGTGGCTTGGACCAGGGTAGTAGCAGTGGCAATGGTGAGCAGAGGTTATGTTCTGGATACAGTTTGAAGGTAAAGTTGACAGAACTTGCATATAAAAGAACTAAAATGATGACTTTTAGGTTGAAGCTCCAATTGTCAAACAAAAAAAAAAGGTAGTTTTGTGGTGATTATATGAGAGTCTTCACTTTTTGATAATTCATAGAATTGTACACTCTGCCTGTATTTGTGTGGCTTTCTGTGTGTATGCTTGTTGTTGTTGTTGTTGTCAGTTCTGACTCATAGCGACCATGTATAGGGTTTCCGAGGTATGGCTGGTGAGCTTGAACTGCCAACCTTGTGGTTCAAACCAACCTTGTAGTCCAGTGCATTAACCCACAGTGTCATACCAGGGCTCTGTATGTATGCTGCTGGTGGCAGTGGTGGTAGTGTGCCATGGAATCGGTTCTGACTCATAGTGACCCTGTGTAGGGTTTCCGAGGCTGTAAATCTTTACAGGAGCAGAAAGCCTCATCTTTCTCCTACAGAACCGCTGGTAGTTTCAAACTGCTGACCTTGAGGTTAGCAGCCCAATATATAACCACTACGCTACCAGAGCTCCTGTATGTATGCTAGTTCTCATTTAAAAAAAAAAAAAAGACCCGAAGTAGTTTCAAAAATGCTTAATAAACACTGGAAGCCAACTTCTCCAGCCAAAACCATCAATAACAGGTTGATTCCTTTTCACAAAGAATCAACTTTGTTCTTCTCTTTGCTTTTGTCATAACACCTCCTTCTCTGATTGTGATCCGTCTTCTGCTTCCCTCTCCCACTTGTATAAGACTCTTGTGATTGCATCAGGTCCACTTAATGATCCAGAATAATCCCATTTTAAGGTTAACTGATTAGCGTCTGAAACCTTAATTCCACTTTACCATGTACATACCATATTCTCAGATTCAAGGAATTATGACACGGGCATTTTAGGGGTGGGGGAGGGCATTATTCAACTTGCCACTTTTACCAAGAGTGATGTAAGCAAGTAAAGCATTTACTTTTGTTGTTGTTATTAGGTGCCATCGAGTTGGTACCAACTCATAGTGACCCTATGCACAACAGAAGGAAACACTGTCCTGTCCTGCGCCAACCTCACAATACTTTCTACATTTGAGCCCATAGCTGCTGCCACTGTGCCAATCCATCCGTTGGGGGTCTTCCTTTTATTCTCTGAGCCTCCACTTTACCAAACATGATATCCTTCTCCAATGACTGGTCCCTCCTAATAATATGACCCAAGTATGAGAGATAGTCTGGCCATCCTGGTTTCCGAGGTATGGCTGATGAGCTTGAACTGGCTGTACTTCTTCCAACACAGATCTGTTGGTTCTTTTGGCAGCCTATGGTACCTTCAATATTCTCATCCAACACCATAACTCAAATGCATCAATTCTTCTATGGTCTTCCTGATTCACTGTCCAACTTTGGCATGCCTGTGAGGTTATTGAAAATACCATGGCTTTTATTAGGAGCACCTTAGTCCTCAAACTGACATCTTTGCTTTTGAACACTTTGAAGAGGTCTTGTGCCACAGATTTGCTTAATGCACTGTGTGGTTTCATATCTTGTCTGCTGCTCCGTGAGTGTTGACAGCTGTTCAGAGCAAAATGAAGTCTTTGACAACTTCAAACTTTTCTCCATTTATATGGGTGTTGTTTATGAGTCCACTGGTAAGGAATTTTGTTTTCTTTACAAAGCATTTACTGGTCTTACGCGAAGTCTAGGGGTATCTGTGCAGGAGGGGTATGCTAATTCAATGATGCTATCAGGTATCCTTAGTGGCACTGTGGGTTAGGTGTTGGACTGCTAACAGCAAAGTGAGTAGTTCAATACCCACCATGAGAGAAAGATAAAGCTGTCTGCTCTTGTAAAGATTGACAGTCTGGGAAACTCTCTATAGGGTTGGTAGGAGTTGGAATCAACTGGATGGCATTGGCTTTTTTAAAAATTTTAATCATTTATCTAGACTCTTTCCATCTCCCTGCTTTACCAGCCTTAGTGTAGTTGTTAGACTATGTGCATGCTATTTCACGGTTGCCATGCTCCATAAACGAAAAAGCAATATATATATAAACAAATAAAGGTCAAAACAAAAACTGCAGGGCATGTCAACTGAGACTGTGTTGTAGGTCAGATCCCTCAGGAAAAAGACGACCTGTTCATGTGCTAGTGATTTCCTAATGAAATGTTTCCAGAAGAGATTGATGAGTGGACTAAGGGAGGCAGCATAGAGGAGGGGATAAAGTCAAGGGAGAGATTGATTTCAGATGAAGTGTCAGCTTGAACTTTATCCCCAGGGGAGCTCTAAAAAGTAATTTACACCAGAGTTTGTCTCATCTTCAGGCAAAGTGGCTCCAAGAGCTCAGAGTCAGTTCTTTGAAGAAAGAAACAAGTGCCAGCTGTTAGGAAAAGACCTGATGCGTACTCAGAGCAGGTAAGGAGTCAGGCATAGCATCTCATTTGCTATAATATGTCCCTTTTATAAAGCTTCTCTCGTGCCTTATTTGTTGTCACTAAGTGCTGTTGAGTCCAACTCATAGTGATCCTATATAGGGTTTTCAAGTAGTGGCTGGTGGGTTTGAACTGCCAACCTTGCAGTTAGCAGTCCAGTGCTTATCCTACAGATCCACACCAGGACTCCCATCCCCTGTTTGGCCATACCTTATTTGTTGTTGTTGTTAAGTGCCGTTGAGTCAATTCCAACCCATAGTGACCTTGTATAGGGTTTCCAAGGGGCAGCTGGTGAACTTGAACCACCAACCTTGCAGTTCAAATGGCTTTGCAGTCTGATGCATTAACCCACAGCGCCACACTAGGAGTCCTATTTAGCCATCTCTAATACATTTTTGTTGTTGTTCCAAACGTACACACAGTCACCCCAAGCTGCAAAGAAGACTAAAATAGTATTTCTAATTGATTACATTGCCACCTGGAGTCGTGGTGTGGCGTTATAAGATAAGCACTTGATCACAGAATCAGTTTGAGCTGCAAGGTTAGTGGTTCAAACTCACCAACCACTCCTTAGAAACCCTATACAGGGTCACGCTGAGTAGGAACTGACTCGATGGTATACCACCACCACCACCACATTGCCACTTTGGACAAAATTAGGATTCTGTTTATAAGGAAAAGGGAAAGAATAGATATTGGATAAATGGACATCAGAGTCAGTCAAAAGATATTTCTCATTTTGTTTGCTTGTAACTTTTGATCACTTTTTCTTAAGCAGAGGATGAAAATGTTTGCATAGTAGATGTTTTCTTTCATCATTTCTTCTTCCATTGTAAAATGTAAAATGACGTTCTGAAAGGGGGAGTCATTGTTTAGGGGGCCTTGAGTCTCAAATAAGATAAATATCAATCTATAAGTAATCTTCAAGTCCTGGTGTGGCTCTGTAAGATAAGCACTGGACTGCTAATCATAAGGTCGGAGGTTCAAATCCTATCCAGTGTCACTATGTGTTGGAACTGGCTTGATGGCACTTAACAACAGGAAGTTATCTAATTTCTAGTTCATAAAAGTATTTAACTCTTTATCTATTGCATAATTTGGTAGCTAATGCAATTGAGACAATATATGAAAAATGTTCCAAATTCCTAATGAATTTCTCCAATATCATGTGTTGTTAATTGCCATCGCTGCATCGGCTGTAACTCATAGTGACCCTGAATAGGGTTTCCAAGGAGCGGCTGGTGGGTTTGAACTACCAATCTTGTGGTTGTCAGTCCAGTGTTTATTCTACAGTGCCACACCAGGACTTCTAATAGCGTGTATGTTGTTGTTGTTATTAAGTGCTGTCTAGTCAGTTCTGACCCATAGTAACCCGGTATAGGGTTTCCAAAAAGCAGCTGGTGAGATTGAACCACCGACCTTGCAGTTCAAACCGACTTTGCAGTCTAGTGCATTATCCTACAAAGCCACATTACAACTAATGCAAGTACTTCATCTGGTGCTTACCTAAAACAGCTTTTCTTCAAAAACTGAAGAAAATAGTTGTTATATATATTCATAAAGGAGCTCTGGTAGCGTAGTGGTTACGAATCGGGCTGCGAACTGCAAGGTCAGCAGTTTGAAACTACCAGTTGTTCCGTGGGAGAAAGATGGGGCTTTCTGCTCCCGTAAAGATTTACAGTCTCAGAAACCCTGTACAGGGTCGCTATGAGTCGGAAACCGACTCCATGGCACATAACCACCAACCACCATATATATTCATACATACATACATATACACTATGTTCTGTTTGTGGACTATGTATTTCATTCCATTGGTTTGTCTGTTTACTTTTTCTTTTTTAAATTAATATTTTGGTGAAGATTATGCAGCAAATTAAGTTCCCATTTACTCATTTCTTTACATGTTTTTCAGTGATATGATTTACATTTTTCACAGTGCGTCAGCATGGTCATTATTGCTGTTCTGGTAATTCTGAATCCACTAATCTAGCTTTTCTGTTGCCCCCTACTCCTTACTTTCTTCTCCTCTTGATTTAGGATAAATGTTGGCCATTTGGTCTCATACAGATGACTATTAAAAGGCGCATGGTTACTCATGAGTGATATTGTGCATTTTGTGAACCAATCAATCTGTTACTGGGCTGAAAGCTGACCTCTCAAAGTAGTTTAATTTCCAAGTTACAAGGGTATCTCAGGGCAATAGTGTCAGGTACTCCTAATAGTCTTTACCAATCCAGTAAATCTGGCTGTTTTTTATTAAGGGATTTGAGTGTGCTCCATATTTCTCCTATTCTCTCCAGGACCGTCTGCAATGTCCTTGGTCAGAACAGTTGGCAGTTGTAGCTGGGCACCATCTAGTTTTTCTGGTCTAAGAATAAATGAAGCCACAGCTCATGTAAGCTACTAGTCCTGTAAACTAGTTTCTTTCTCGTTTGCTCTAGATGAGTACAAACCATCTTAGCTGTGTCTTAGATGGCTGTTGTCAACCTTTTAACACCCCAGACACTACTCACCAGAGTAAAATGGAAACATTATTTTTATGAACTACATTATGCCAATTGATCAAGCTGTCCCAGGGACTATGGCCCTAAACCTTCAATCCCAGTAAATCAATCCCATAATGTGTTTGTATCCTTAACTATGATCCCTATGTAGTTTATTATATATATGAATGTGAGGGGCTTCAAAAAGTTTGTAGAAAAATGGAATTAAAAGATATTGTAATTTTTCCATGAACTTTTGGATGCTTCCTCATATATGTACAACACATGTATATACATATGTCTACAGATACACCAACACATCCATACCTATATACTGACTTGTGTATTCCTAAACACATAGATGCATACATATCTACCTATGTGACCACAATTTTTGGTTGCTATTATTGTTGCAAAAATGTATGTTGTAGCATTTGCCAAAATTGTCTCTAATTCTTGTGTGCTTCTTACTGTTCTCATTTATCTTGGTCAAATTGTAGACTTCACCTATGTTCAATATTGCCCTTCCCATCACCCAAAAATAACAAGTGTCGACTATCTAGAAAATGATTCCCTCTCCTTTTCCTTTGCATTCCTGGTAACCATTGAAGAATTTTGCTTTCTATGTATATACCTATTCTCGTCTTTTTATAAGAGTTGTTGTTGTTAAGTGCCGTGAGACCATACAATATTTGTGTTTTTCTCACTGACTTATTTCACTCAACATTATGTTCTCTAGATGTGTTTATTCTTTCTTCAGTACCACGTTTTTTAAAATGATGTGCTTTAAAAGGTTGTAATAAGGAAAATTCCTATCTTCATTTATTTTAAGCTAGTAGTGGGTTTTGCCAATTGACTTTCAGCATCTATTGATTTGGTCATGTAATTTTTCTAAATGACCACCTCGTGTATTTCAGTAATTAGTTCTGTCATTAAACATTGTGAGGTTCTGTTTTTACTCCTGAAAGAGAAGAGGATCTATTAGATGACTGTTAGGTTCCCACCCTTAGGATCTCTTAGGATAATTCTCATACTAAGAATTCTCCAGCTGCCTGGAGAAGATGCCACTTGACTGACCATGTAGAACCCATAGTGGTTGTACCCAGTGTGAACTGACATGTGATTTTTATGTAAGAGGTAAGGTGAGAGAGCCCTTCCTGAAATCCAGTGGCTTCTGGTGTTCCGGTCAGTACACCCAGCTGCTTCTATTCACCTGGAGTACCTTCATCCCTAGGTTTCCCAAAATAAACTTTTCTAAAGAAAAAATAGAGGAAAACAACAACTTGAATCATTAAATATTAAGCAACAGTGGTGGTGGTGGTACGGTGTGGCAAGGAGTCGTTTCTAACTCATAGCGACCCTGTACAGGGTTTCCAAGGCTATGAAGCTTTCCAAGGCTAAAAAACTTCATATTTCGCCCATGGAATGGCTGGTAGTTTTGAACACTACCAGAGCTCCATAGCTATCATCATTATCAGTTATTAATTGAATAAAAAATGAGTCCAAACATATTTATTTAATTGATATATGTATCAATTGAAAGAACAAAAGAGTGATCAAAAATCCAAAGGCCTGTCTCAGAGCTCTGTTCCTCCCAACATTTCTCAGTTGAGCACACAGGCTACATAAATCACTGGTCTTTAGTGGAATGTAGGCACTGCGTATCTTACCACGTCATGCTGAGTGTTTGCTGATTGAGGAGAGAACTTATCAGCACCTCCACAAGATGGAGTTACAAAAGAAGTAGCTCCAAGAGTCAGGAGATTACTACAACAGCAACCTACCTGGCCTTCCCAGCCAGCAATTATCTACAGAGCAGTGAAGTCTTTTTGAAGATGTCTGTTGATTGTTACTCTCCCTATGATCACCTTTTCATGTTTTTAACATTTTACTGTGAATTGAGTCAAGGTTTAGAGAGCAGATCATCAGCTTTACATTCAAAGAAGCATATACTTTTCTGCATTACAATGATTACAATACTGTCTGTCTTAGGTGGGGTTTTCTAGACAAGCAAAGCCAGAGAAACATATATATGTATGTATATAAAGAGAAGTTTATTATCAAGAAAATGGCTTACAATTACAGAGTCCCAGGTCCCTATCAGAAAAGAGAGAGAATAAGCTTTTCCTGCATGTCCTTATTTGGGATCAGACCACACCCCCAAGGAAACATCCTTTCAGTTGATTGGCTGCGTGTAACCAATTATCAGTTAACAATGCCTGTATTAGGTTTCATCACCAGGGGAATAAGTACATCCTAACTTCTAAATCACTGGAGATCTTGGCCTAGTCAACTTGGCACAGAACCCTAAGTATTACACCCTCCATGTACCATCGGTTAACAGTATTTACCTCTATTCACTTTAACTCTTGCATTCCTCCCTGTATCTCCTGCTACCTTCATCTTTCCTCTTCCAACCTTCCTCATGTTGTGTATTGTCTGCCCCATCACCCACGTTAACATGTGTCTACCTTCTAATTCATGAATAATATTCACTAACCGCCCTCCTGAAGGAGCTCTGGTAGCGTAATGGTTATGACTCGGGCTGTGAATCGCAAGGTCAGCAGTTCGAAACTGCCAGCTGCTCCGCGGGAGAAAGATGAGGCTTTCTGCTCCCGTAAAGATTCACGGCCTAGGAAACCCTGTTGAGGGCCCCTATGGATCGGAACCGACTCTACGGCACTTAACAACAACAACAACCGCCCTCCTGACACCTCATAGAATGTTTCTTTTATCAAGAAAAAGTTTTCTAACTTTTTATAACAGTGGTCTCATAAAATATTTGTCCTTTTGTGCTTGACTAATTTCACTCGTACAGGGTCGCTATGGGTCGGAACCGACTCGACGGCACTTAACAACAACAACAACAAAATATCCTCCAGGTTCATCTATGTTGTGAGGTGTTTTGCAGATTCGTCATTATTCTTCAGTGTTGCACAGTATTCCATTGTGTGTATATATCAAAATTTGTTCACCCATTTTCCTGTTGATGGGCATTTAGGCTGTCTGCATCTTTTTGATATGTCTCTTATAGACAACATATGGAAGAGTCCTGCTTATTATCCATTCTGCTCTCTTTGTCTCTTAACTGGTACATTAAATCTAATTACATTCAACATAATTATTGATAGGTATGAATTGATTGCTATAATCTTGCTGTGTGCTTTTTTTTTTTTGTATGTGTGTGGTGCTGCTTTGCCTATGAACACCTCTCAAAGGCTTCTCTTTGACTTTAAAGTTCAAACTCTCAATGGGTTACCCTCCACCTCTGACCCCTAGCTGCCTCTCCAATGCCATCTCTTTCCCATGTTCTCTCTCTAACTACAATATGTATATGCACCACAATCCTGTTGCTGATGAGTTGATCCCATGACTGCATGTGCTACAGAGTAGAATTGCTCCATAGGGTTTTCTTGGTAACCTTGGCAATCACCAGGCCTGTCTTGCACAGTGCCACTGAGTGGGTTTGAACTGCTAACTTTTAGGTTAGTTAGCTGAGTGTAAACCATTTGTACCACATCCCATATTTGACCTTAACCTTCAGTTCCCCAAGCCATAGTTTCTGTTTATCTTGAAGGCTGTCTAATCCTCTCCCTGCTGGAGTCCCCTCTGTCTAGAACACTTATTTTCTTCTCTCTTCACTTGTCTCATCTTCCCCACTCTCCTGCTATGACATGGCTGCATCCAGATCCCCATGCTTTGCTCTTCCCCTCCAACCCACAGCCATCCTATAGATAGCAGCTCATACCCCCCCTAAAGGACAGAGTAGAACTGACCCACAGGATTTCTAAAGAGACCTGGTGTGGTGCTGTAGGATGAGCACTGGACCACAAGGTCATTTGAAACCACAAGGTCGGTGGTTCAAACTCACCAGCTGCTCCTTGGAAACCATATACAGGGTCACTATGAGTCAGAATTGATACAATAGCACTTAACACACACACAATCTTTACATCCGCAGACTGCCATCTCTTTCTCCCACGGACCAGCTGGTCATTCGAACCATTGGCCATTTTGTCAGTAGCCGAGCACTCAACTACTGTACCACCAGGCTTCCTTTTTGTTCTCTCGCAGCGTCCATTATTTCTCCAACCATTACTTATATAGACTGTAAGCTTTGTCAGGCCAACATGATGTCTGCCTTGTTTATAAGGATACGCTCAGCTCTAACACAATGTGTGGCTCTTAGTACTCTCAACACATATCTATTGATTGAAAGGATGAATTCATAAATTAAAGAATAAAATCTCATAGGGAAAAACCAAAAATGAGTCTCAATGATGAGCACCAGTGTGCTTTCACTAAAATATCACAGGTTTGGGTCCAGAGAATAAGACAGTTTCCTCATCTTGTGAACTGGTTGTGGTGGTGTGCTGTGGAGTCAGTTTCAACTCATAATGACCCTGTATAGGGTTTCCTGGGTTGTAAATCTTTACGAGAGCAAAAATCCTTACCTTTCTCCCACAAAATGGCTGGCTGATTTGATTGGGGACACTAAAAAAAGCTGCTTTGATGGGTTTTGTGAGGATTAAATTAATTACAAATAAAAACACTTAGAACAGCATCTGGCAGATGCTAACATTCTCTGTTAGTATCATTATTGTTATTTTTAGCATTTTCCCTGTATCATGTACCCCATTCAACACAGTGAATATAGGGGCAGTTCACTAAGGCAAGCTTGTGTGGGAAAGGGTGTTTGCAGACTAGTAATGCCCAGTAACCCTGCCTAGGAAGACAGAGAAGAGTCCTTTGTTAGACAAGTACAGAGGAGGAACCAGCTGAGGCTACCAATCTCTGAAGACAGAGTCTTTCTCTCTAGCCCTGGCCTAGGGGAATGATCTCTGGACAGTGAGCATGCCAGCCTCTGGGCTTTCCTGTTATCTCAAATATGGTACAGATTAGAAAGTTGCAACCCTGCTCTTTCTAACATATAACCCACTGCTACATGCCCAGCCCATCTGGAGAGCTGGGCTGAATGAGTATTCCATCTTTATCCTCCCAAGTCCCCGAGAATAGCACATCAAAGAGCATGTTTGCATCCCTACAACAGATAACAGCATTGCCATAAGCTGCAGGGTCCACACATGCCACAGATAGAATGAATTAATCATTCCACATATTTATAAAATATAAATTAACCCAAGAAATAGATCATTCCAAGTGAAATGCCTGCTTTTTAAAACTGACTAGAGAAAGCCTACTAAACGAATGTCTAGCAAGTTAAAATCTAGTTTGGCCTCATAAATTGGTATTTGTCATGTTGGACATATCTTTCCTTTCTGATATTCAGGGAATGAACAACGGAAGCACCTTGATGGGAGGTGGGATTCCAGAGCACTACTTAGAGGAAAAAATCCAGACAACTGACTTTTTTTGTTGTTGTTAATTACATTTGACTATTTGGCTTAAAAAACAAAAACAGAAAAGCAAGTAATATGATCGTTAACAATTCTAGAGGCTCTAGTGCATTTACATAAGCACAGTAAATTACTCGTAAAAACCATGGAGTGTTTACCGTCATCTGTGTATAATATACCATAATATGTCATGCCTGTGTGGAACCCAGTTCGCTTTGATGGCAAACAGCTATTCTGTCTGAAACCCTACCTTATCTTGATCCGTAGTATGTCGAGAGGCTTCCTTAATAGCCAAACTAGTTTTCCTGGAAGTAGAAAAAGCAAGCAGTGCAAGAAATGGACGTATGAGGTTCTTTCTTTTCCATAATATTGCAATAATAATTTACACTCATACTCAAAGATATAAAGATTCATACACTGACTTTGTAGAGAAGCAGCTAACATGGAAATGGTATCCTACATAAAATATACCAGAGCAAAGAAAACATTTCTCAGTCTGTTTTACATATATATTTAATATATTAAAAAGCAACTTGTCCTGTTCTCATATCCCTGACACTTTGTATGCCTATCTGCAAGAGTGCTGTCGATATGTGGATTATTACTAGGTTTGGAGATTATTTTTATTGCCAAATAAACCCGAGGGAGGCTATCTATCATCTATAAGATATTTAAAAGTTTGTTAAAAACACCTTCATTAGAGAGGAGAGTAGCTTTGTAAAATAAAAAAATAAAAGTTGCCATTTCTCATATATTAGTCTTCATTCAGAAACTGAAATAATGCCATAGCTTTTATACATATGTATGGTTCCTGGTGTGGCTCTATAGAATAAGCACTAGATTGCTAACTGCAAAGTTCACAGTTCAAACCCACCAGCCACTCTCAGAAACCTTATACATGGTCACTATGAGTCAGAAACAACTTGATGGCATACAACAACAATATATAGAGATAGATAGATAGATAGATAGATAGATAGATAGATAGATAGATACAGATATAGATATATAGATATATAGATATGAGCTCTGGTAGCATAGTGGTTACAAATCGGGCTGCAAACTGCAAGGTCAGCAGTTCGAAACTACCAGGTGTTCTGTAAGAGAAAGATGAGGCATTCTGCTCCCATAAGGATTTATAGCTTCGGAAACCCTGTACAGGGTCGTTATGAGTCGGAACCGACTCCACTTTAGAATAGACAAGTGACAGTAGAGTATGTGGCAAATCATTTGCAAATCAGCCATGACTCTGCCTATGCAATAATCCACAACTGTGCACGATGGGTACTGAAACAACTAATAGAAGAGCATACACAGAAGTGTTTGGACATCTGCAAACAAAATTTGGACTGCTCCTCAAAGACAGGTAAAAATTTCTTTAAAAAATGGTTACTAGTGACGAGACATGGATTCATCCCTACAAGCCTGAGAGTAAACGACAGAGTATGGAATGGAAACATCCTCAATCACTGACAAAAAAAAAGTTCAAAAGTCAAACTTCAGCTAGAAAATTGATGCTTACAGTTTTCTGGGACTCTCAAGGACCAGTATTGGAATATCATGAGGAAAAAGTTTCAATGATCAACAATGCTCGTTACAGTGAGAGGCTTCACTGAAGGGTTGAAGCCTAAATTTTGGATTAAACAGAGAGGACTGCTATGCAAGAACATTGTGATCTTGCGTGACAATGTACGTCCGCACAGCTCTGCCCACACTGTTGACACTCTGTAAGAACTTCATTTAGACTGTTATATCATCCTCTCTGTAGCTCTTGCTCCATAAGACTTTTACCTGTTTGGTGCCCTGAAAGCATCCCTTTGAGGACAAAGATTCACCTCTGATTGAGAAGTGAAGACAGTAGTGCATTCATGGTTCACAGCTCAGCCTAAAACATTCTTTAATAAGGAAATACGAAAGCTCATTGACAGATGGACAAAGTATATTGAAAAGCAAGGAGATTATGTCAAAAAGCAATGTATTTGTCTTTTCTAAAACTTGATTAAAATAAAGTCTACAGTCAGAGTGCAGAAAGATCTTCACTCACTTTCTCATGTATTGTTGTTGTTAAGTTGATTCAGACCCATATTGGCCCAGTGTAGGATTTCCGAAGACCAGGTGGTGAGTTTGAACCGCCAACCTTGCGGTTCAAACCACCTTTGCAGTCCAGCACATTAACCAGCCCCCCTCCTCCCCCACACACATATATCTATATGGTGGTAGTGATGTGCCATAGAGTCAGTTCCAACTCATAGCAACCCTGTACAGGGTTTCCCAGGCTATAAATCTTTACAGGAGCAGAAAGCCTCATCTTTCTTCCACGGAACAGCTGGTAGTTTCGAACTATTGACCTTGAGGTTAGCAGCCAGATTCGTAACCACAACACTACCACAGCTCCTTAGAATTCAGCA
>NW_006408647.1:5605478-5611123 GCF_000296735.1 Chrysochloris asiatica
TGATAATCAGAACTAAAGAAGAAGACGACAAAAAAAAAAAAAAAAAAGACGACATCATTAGCATCACCTCCAGGTAAAGAAATATGTGAGCTGAGATGGAAGGTCTTTATATGTAAAGCCAGGAACTCTTATTTCCATATTGCAAAATTTTTGTCAAGTTTTGAAGAGATCATTGCATTGACTGAAAAACATTAGTTACAACAACAAAAAATCTCCCAGAAACCCTCTGAGCTATACTCTTGCCCTCAACTCAGGATGGGCTGTAGAGCAGACCAAGGAGCTCATCTTTCCATGCCGCTTCACTTCTCTGGACTTCTCTGAATGCTCCCAGGTAAATTAGAAAATTTCCCTTTGGCAGCAGAGTTCCGCAGTGGCATTCAGAAGGACCCAGAATTACCCTTAGCGGAAGCTCTATAAGGATCTCCATAGCCACAGCCACAGCCACAACCACAGAGCAGACAAATGGAGATTCACCCAGAATCAAGCCTATTAGCTTTTCCCCATCATGGGCCACCCAACTGCTTGGCAATGTCCAACTGGAAAGACAGTAAAGTGCTGCAGCCACACACAGAGCCACTTGAGAGAAGAGAAGCTATTCTTTCTGCTCTGCACCTCTCCACCCTCCACATATATCTCAGCCAATTCTGTCCTCATTCCTGCCAGCACACCCAGGAAAACCACATTCAGTACAGAATAAAATAGTAATGCATGGGAAGAGAAGAGGCTGGAGTCCAGTGTGGTCTCTGTACTTGGCCAGAACCCCCATCACCCAAACTCCTTCCCAAGCCCATTCCTTCAAAGCATTCAAATTGTGTTGTTAATTATATTGAATATAAAGCTTACCTGTGAAGAGGGATATTGGGAAAAGGCCAGTGTATAAAACTACCTTTCATTTAAAATGGCTATTGTACTAAGGGCTCTGCATGCATTATCTCTGGGAGTTTATTATCATTCCATTCTACAAAGGAGGAAACTGAGGCTCAAAGGCCTAAAGTAACTTGACCAGCATTATATAGCTGATAAATGAATGAGCTAGCATTTGAACCCACACTGTTTGGACTCCATGTTTTTAACCATGAAACCATATGGTTTGTTGTCTGAAATGAGGCAAACATGGACATTATGAAAAGTATTGATTTAATGAGCAATGGTTCCATTGAAATGTTCTTGACTACCTTATCAATAGCATTACATAAGAAGAAATGCATTAAGAACATAAAAATTGTTTATTTGTCTTATTTTTTATAATTTAATAGTGCACTGCAAATAGAGAAAGGCATATTTGGGACAGAATGGCTGTATCATGTGTTAAAAGGCCTGGTTCTGTGATCATAATGGGTTTCCTCCAGACATATGATGAGGGCTTTTATGTTAACCCTGGAGGCTGCACACAGCAAGGTGCTGCGCCCCTCTTTACAGTCTAAAGAGCAGTACCACTAAATTCAATATGGTGCCTCAAGTTGGATGCCAGAATAGAAGAAGGACACAACTGTAAAAACAGGTGACATCAGAATAAAATCTGTAGTTTTGTTAATAGTAATATATCAGTCTTAATCACTCAGTTTCGACCAATGCCTTATGTTGTTGATATTGTTAAATGTTGTGAAGTTGGTTCCGACTCATAGCGACCTTTATAGGGTTTATGAGGAGTAACTGGTGAGTTTGAATTGCCGATCTTGCCATTCAAACCAAACTTGTGGTCCAGTGTTTATCCTACAGGACTTTTTGGTAAATATAAAATGATTCCAAAATACAGGTTGACTTTTTTTTTAATTTTGTTTTGTTTTGTTTTTTATCTTAATACAGGTTGATTTTTAAAAGGCAAATAAAATAAATGCTAAATATAAAAATGAGAGAGAGAAACATTTGACCAGAAAATTATCTGGAAAGCCTCTTATATCCTTAAGGAAAAATCACACAGGATATGTTTTAAATGTCTTAGATCTTACTAATATGGTTCTACAGGTACTCATCACTAACATTACAGTTTGATAGGTTTCTCTTTATATATGGTCTTTCTGGTCCTGGATTTGTAATTCTGCCAAGATGATGCCAAGCCACCATCTTGAAACCCTTTTACTATACAAATAAAGTATGTAAAAGACTTCCAGTGATTGGCCAATTACTACGCAAACTAGCTGACTGTGGCATACCCAGAGGTTGGTTAGTTAGTGGTCTTGTTGTGGGGCAGGTTACCCAACAGGGTTTTAGAAAGAGGCAGAGAAAGAAGGAGGAGGAACTGTAACACTGAAGACAGCTAAATCCCTGCCTACCAACAGGAACCAAGAGCTGTCCTGGTTGGAAACCATCCTAATTGATGTGCTATAGCCTGTCTTCTTAGTTGTTCCTGTTACTTCCAGGTTAATCTTGATGCTGTTGTTGTTGTTAGGTGCCATTGAGCAGTTCTGACTCATAGTGACCACCCAGTCCTGTGCCACCCTTATAATTCTTGTTACATTTTAGTTCAATGCTGTTATCACTATGTCAATCCATCTCCTTGGGTGTGGTGCTCTTTTTTTTCTGACTCTCCGCTTTACCAAGCATGATGGCATTCTCCAGAAACTGTTCCCTCCTAACAACATGTCTATAGTATGAAAGAACAAGTCTCACCATCCTGGCTTCTAAGGAGCACTCTGGCTGTACTTCTGCCAACACAGATTTGTTTGTTCTTCTGGCAGTCCATGACACTTTTAGTATTCTCCACCATCATAACTCAAATGCATTGATTCTTCTATTTTCCTTATTCATTTGTCTAACTTTCACGTGCAATGAGACAATTGAAAATACAATGGTTTGGGTCAGGCACACCTTAGTCTTCAAACTGACATCTTTGCTGTATAACACTGGTACAGCAGATTTGCCTAATTATTTGATTTCTTGACTTCTACTTCCATGACTGTTGATAGTGAATCCAAGTAAAATGACGTCTTTGACAACTTCAATCTTTTTCCATTTATTATGAGGTTATTTATTGGTCCAGATTTTTGTTTTCTTTACATTGAGATATAGCCCATACTGAAGGTTGTAGTGTTTGATCTTCATCAGTAAGTATTTTAAGTCCTCTTTACTTTCAACAAGCAATGCTTTATCAGCTGCGTATCACAGATTGTTAATGAGTTTCTTTCTAATCTTGATGCCACATTCATCTTCATATAAACCAGCTTCTTAGATTATTTGCTCAGCATACATACTGAATAAGTATGGTGAGAGGATACACGCCCCGGCACATACTTTTCTGATTTTAAACCATTCAGTAACCCCTTGTTCTGTTCAAACAACTCCTTCTTGGTCTATGTAAAGGTTCCGCATGAGCACATTTCATTGTGCTGGAATATTGATTCTTCTCAATTTGTTATAATTTGCTATGATCCATGCAGTTGAAAACCTTGGCATAGTCAATAAAGAATACCCTTTTTGGTATTCTCTGCTTTCAGCCAAGATCTGCCTGACATCAGCAATGATATTCCTTGTTCTACGTCCGCTTCTGAATCTAGATTTAATTTCTGGCAAATCTTGGTCATTGTACTGTTGCCTTTGTTTTTAATTATCTTCAGCAAAATGTACTTGCATGTGATATTAATGATATTGTTCTATGATTTCTGCATTCCACTGGGTTATTACCTCTCTTTGGAATGGGCACAAATATGGATCTCTTTATATCTGTTGGCCACATTTCTTGGCACAGATGATCCAGATGCTGAGCTGTAACCTGGTTCTTCCCCAATAAGCCGCCTAACTGTAAATACAGTTTATGAGTTATATGAAGCACAGCAGCAAATTATGGAAGCTAAAGACAGGAGGAAGAGTACTGAGGGGCGAGTGTGTTAGAGATGATGGAGTGATACAGCATCTGGAAGAAGTTGGATGTTTGAGACATTTTTAAAGTCCAACTCATACGAATTGGCTTTTTACTAATTCTTATTAAAGAAATAATTTGTTTAACCATGACTATTTCAATAAATAGAAAAATATCTCTCAAAGTGTAGAAATATACATCAATTATGCCAAGATCCTGTTTTGTCTGACTAGCCCTCTGGAAACTTATCTTCTTCCCAATACTTCATTGAGGATTCTCTTTACCTCTGTTAACAACTTTGGCCACTAGACACACACACACAATGAAATATATATATACCGAGTTCTCAGATGAAGACTTAACATAATAAAATGTCAACTCTTCCTATATCCCTATATCAGTTTTTAAATTTAACATGTTTCCAACAAAAAATGCCACCAGGCTTTCTGTAGGGGAACAAGACAAGCTGATTTTCATGTCTGTAGAAAAAATAAGGTGCCCTAATTGGTGCAGTGGTTAAGTACTTGGCTGCTAACCAGAAAGGTCGTGGTTTGAACACACTCGTTGCTCCATGGGACAAAAATGTGGCAGTATACATTAAGCTACATTGTTGTTGTTCTTAAGTGCCATCGAGTCAGTTCCAACTCATAGTGACCCTGTATAGGGTTTTCAAGGAGTGGTAGTGAATTTGAACTGCTGACTTTGCAGTTCAGACTGACCTTGCAGTCTAGTGCCTATCCTACAGTGCCACATCAGGACTCCATTAAGGCACTATTTTCCCCCGGCAAAGATCTAGAATTTTGATATTATATCAAGGTCAATCCAATCCAGGATCTGAAGTTACAAGCATGCTCATTCAGGACTAGTGAGAATATAAGAGAATCATTTCAGAGAGAGCAATTTGGCACTACAGTTTCTTTTTACTTTTCACTGTAGCTTGGATGAAAGCTTACAAAGCAATTGATATAAGTTTTGTTTTGTGATATCAGTTGCAATCCCCTCGGTGTAACACCATTTTCCCACTTCCTTCGAGTTCCCTGTTTCCCTTGTTCTTCCTTACTGCCCTTGTGGTCTCATGATGCTGATTCCTCTCTAGTGGAATTGTGTGGGCCTGTCTAAAAGTTGATCTCCAGGGGTGGGTTCCAGGTTTAAAGGGTGTATAAGGGACACAGTCTCAGGAGCACAATAGTCTTTATCAGACCAGTGAGTCTGGTCTTTTTAATCATTTTAAATTTTGTTCTATCTTTTTTGTCTCCCTCTGTCCTGTAGGGTAACTAAGCACCATCTAATTCTTCTGGTCTTAGGGTAGTAGAGGCTGTAATTTTCATGATCCATTAATCTTTTGGACTCCTTATTCCCTTGAGTCTTTGATTTTCTTCACTCTTCTTTGCTCTGGACTGTGAGAGATCAATAGTTACATTTTGAATGGTCATTTGAGAACTTTAAGGACGACAGTCACAACTCACCAATGTAGAATACAGAACGATGCTTTTGTGGACTCTGTTATGCCAATTGACTTAGACATCACTGGAGACGGAGGTTGTAATGGTAAGGGTTCTGTGTTAACTTGACTAGGCCAGGATTTCCAGAGGTTTACCAATTGAGATGTGCTTATTCCCATGATGATGAAACCTAATATGGGCATAGTTAATTTTTATGAGTGTTTATGAGCAGTCAATCAATTAAAGGGATGCTTTCTTAAGGTATAGCCTGTTTCCAATATAGTAGACACTTGGGATGGACTGTCTCTCTTCTGCTGGGGACCTGTGACTCTGCATTTCCTTGATCATAAACTCTCTCTCTCTCTCTCTCTCTCTCTCTATATATATATATATATATATATATATAT
>NW_006408647.1:5612052-5616196 GCF_000296735.1 Chrysochloris asiatica
AGGGAGAGAGATAGATAGATAGATAGATAGATAGATAGATAGATAGATAGATAATAGATAATATTCCATTAATTTTGCTTCTCTAGAAAACCAGGCCTAAAACATGTATTACCAAGAGAGTGGGGTTCTAGAAACACAAAATCATAAGGATGAATTTTCTAAATTGGTTCTCAATTCTGACTAATTTTAAAGGCACTGATATATGGTAGCGTCCTGACCTCCATTTCATAGGAATCGGCCTTGGGCTGATTTTGAGTTTGGTCCTCTTTCCCTCTTGTGGAGTCAGAAGAAGTTAGACATGTGCTCACTTGATTTAAGCAGTTGGCAGGATTCATTGCAATGGCTCCAGACCTACGAAATTATGACGTATTATAGGAGAAAGAACAAAGCAGTATGGGATAAAATACTTAAGAGGGGAGAGCCACAGCTTCTGGAATTGCCTGGAATTGATGTCATGCTGGATTGAAAAAGTAGCTAATCTGTGGCCAAGGCCTACTGGAATCCACCCTGCAAGTCCATATGCATAGTAATGGGGTTAGACCAAGGGAGAAGAAAAGATTGAACTTGAGTGTTTGTAAAAGGTTTATGTGTTTGACTGCCTTATAGATATTGGTTTCTCCTGCCCTCTATTCCAGATGGGTCTGGTGAAAGTGGGTGGGGATAATGCTGATTTTACTATTTCAATTGTGGGTTATTGATAGTAGGGTTAATTGTGATTGTCAAAACTGTTCGTTATAGAAAAGGGGAGTGATTATCTTTCATTTCAAAAACAGACAATTCCAAGACCATCATTAAGGAAGCTCATGAGTGGAGTGTGGTTATTATTTCTTTATCTTTTTATTTTTTTTGCAAAGACAGCAGTAAAGGCAGTGGCATGGAAAGACAGAGCAGTTTTGTGTCTATGGATAGGAGACTGGCTTGCAGAATATGCCCTTTGGACATTTAATGAATATATATTTCTTGCTTTGTTTTGTATGTGTACATCAGATATTTTTTGCTTTGTTCATTTGTGACATACAAGATGTAAATGGAGCCAGTGTGTTTTTTATTACACTTTAGTTATACCATGTTAGGTACAAGTATGGCTTTACAATTTTCTTTAGAGATTATGCATGCAATTTATAGGTTTTGAGTTGACAAGGGTGGACTATAATAGTTAGGGTCCCATGTCAACTTGACTAGGCCAGAAATTCTAGAGGGTTAGCAGTTGAGGATGTGCTTATTCTCATGGTAATAAAACCTCATCCAGGCATAGTTAACTCTGATGAGTGGCTATGAGCAGCCAATCAATTCAAGGGATGTTTCCAATATAATGGACACCTAGGAGGGACTCTCTCTTTTCCACTGGGAACCTGGGACTCTGTAATTATAAGCCATTTCCTTGATAATAAATTGCTTCTCTAGAAAACCCAGTCTAAGACAGTGGTCCTAAGTCCCCAAGCCCAGTGATTTATTCCAACCAGGTGTTTAGTTATGATTAAAATTCTGGGTATGGCACTGTAGGATCATCACTGGACTGCAATCCACAAGGTTGACAGTTCAAACCCACCATCTGTTCCTTGGGAAACCCTACACAGGATCACTATGAGTTGGAACCAACTTGATGGCAGTTAACAAGTTTTCAGAATTTTGCCCTCTGTATGCTGTACATAAGGAGCTCTGGTAGCATAGTGGTTATGAGTCAGACTGCTAATATCAAGGCCAGCAGTTCAAAACTACCAGCAGTTCCATGGAAGAAAGATGTGGCTTTCTGCTCCCGTAATGATTTACAGCCTCAAAAACCCTATGCAGAGTTGCTATGAGTCGGAACTGACTCCAGGGCACACCACCACCACCATACTATACATATCCTTGGATATATTTGCAGTGCATACAAATACATATGTAGAAATATCTCTGCCAACGTTATATATACTTATGAATGTATTTATTTGCCTTCTTACATTTGTTCATCTTGCATGTACCTTACTTGTAAATTACTATTTCTGCAGGATTGTGTATGTAATAGTTTCACCTTTGCTGTTTTTACTCTTGCGCTCCTCCCAGTGCCTTCCTCTGCCTTGGTCACGTTGTGCTGGCTTTTCCCTTATTGAACACTGTCTTTCCCTTGACCCAAATTAATGTGTGTTTTTTCTTTAGCTAGTGATTTACCCTTCCTAGTAAAACAATTTCGATCAAAAACACAATATGCTCAAAATTGCAAAATCATATAAATGCAAGAATGTTAGTCTCCACATTGTGGTAATAGCAAAAGATTAGAAACTACTTTAAAAGACATCAATAGAAGACAGGATGAATAAATTGGGGGACATCCATGTAATGATATACTATGATACAGATAAAAAGTGAGAAGCAACTCCATAGAACTGAAAGGAAAAGGCCTTGAGAACACGGTAAATAAGTGTGTGTGTTTTTTTTAAAGAAAACAATGAAACAATGACTATAACATGCTATCCTTTGGAGTCCTGGTATGACCCTGTAGGATAAGCACTAGATTACTAACTACAAAATCAGTAGCTCAAACCTACCAACTGCTCTTCTTGAACCCTATGCTGGTTCACTATATTGCACTTTACAATAATAATCCTCTGATGGAGCAGGGTTTGCACCTAAATGTATAGAAAATCTCTGTAGGACAACAGTGTGGCTTTGAGGACACAAATGTAAGAGGAGAATTGGTGACGAGATTCTGTGGTTATTTTCTTTTGAGTTAATTATTTTTTTTTCTATTATGAACATTAATATTAATTTTAAAACGTTTTTTAGATTCCCTTTTAAGTAAGAAAAGTAAACAAAGTTAATTTTTCTTAAGCAACTCAGTAAGATCTCCTGCAACTCCCCAAACTTATTTTTGAGAAAAGAAGAAAGTGAAAACAAACAAAACCACCTGGTTCTTTCCGCCCCTCTCACTGATCCTACACAGTCCCCACCCTCTCCCTAGGAAAAACAATGTAGTGTTAAACCCTCAAAGCCTCTCAGCTCAGTTGTTAAGGTAAATTGTGTTTACTCTTTTCTAAACAAAGTAATTTGAATCAGAAAAGTAAATGTGCTCGATCTTCAGGTTCTTTGATGTCATCCTCCTCCTTGCTCTGGAGTGTGCTCTGCAGGCCCACAGCCCTGCTCCCTTGAGTCTTACACACACATTCTATAAGCATTGCCATAGCTACATCATTCTGCTTGTGATAATGATGTAAAAGAAATAAAGCATAAGGCCAATCAAATCTGAAATACACAAGCCATGGGTTGTTTTGTTTCCATTTGTTTTTCTTCCCCTAGACCCCCCCTTGTGCTGCTTACAACACTTTGGAGCATTTTACAATTTCAGAACAATTTTGGAAGTGGCCAAGTCCCCACAGACAAGACTATTTTGCTTCCTGAAAATATCATCTGCTGAAGGCCAATGGTGTGTGTGAAATTTTAAGACCCAGTATCTGTCCCTCCTAAGCCTATCAGATGATTTGCCTCTAGATGACCCTCTTTAAATAACACATCAGCTCTAAATGTGATTTTAGGATTTGTGGTCCCTAAGACTCCCTCCAAAGCTGGTGGCTATTTAGTCATCCAGGGTGGCAAAAGAAGAGGAGTGAGCTGTCCATGCTTTAATAGATAAACTGTCCGAATTATTTAGATAAAACCTCTATCTCTGGTCCCAAATTGGTATTGTCTAGAGCTGTAGGTCCTTTTTACTTAGTTTCCCCCTTTCTAATGTTTCTTCCCTCCTCACAACTCCCATTTCTTATAACCAGAAATGTGAATTTGAAAGGCATTTAAGAAGGAAAAAAAAAAAGTATTTATATAGATAGAGAGAGAGAGAGAGAGTCCTGGTGTGGCGCAATAGGATAAGCACTCAACCTCTAGGTCAGTTTGAACCACAAGGTCGGCAGTTCAAACTCACCAGCCACTCCTTGGAAACCCTATACAGAGTTGTTATGACTTGTAACCTATTCAAAGGCACTTAACAATATAGCAACAACAACATATATATATGAAGTCCTGGTATAGCGCTATAGGATAAACACTGGACCACAGGTTGGTTTGAACCACAAGGTCGGCAGTTCAAATCCACCAGCTGTTCCTCAGAAACCCTATACAAGGTCACTATGAGTCAGAACTGACTTGATGGTACTTAACAAGAACAATATAT
>NW_006408647.1:5616296-5618947 GCF_000296735.1 Chrysochloris asiatica
GAGAGAGAGAGAGAGAGAGAGAGAGAGGTGTGTGTCCTGGTATGGTGCTGCAGGATAAGCACTTAACTGCTAACTACAGGGCTGACAGTTCAAACCTATCAACCTCTCCTCGGAAATCCTATGCAGGATCATTATGAGTCAGAACCCATTCAACAGCACTTAACAATATATGTATATTCCAGAGAAATCTGCTAGAATGGCCTCTGTTCATTGAACATCCTGAAGTGAAGCTTGTATGCTGTTGTTTTTGTTATTGGTGTCGTCAAGTTGATACTGACTCATAGAAACCTGGTATAGGATCTCCAAGGAGCAGCTGGAGAGTCTGAACTTCCAACCTTGTGGTTAGCAGCCGAATGTTTATTCTACAGCACCACACTAGGACTCCTGTTGTTATTGTTGTTAGGTGCTGTTAAATTGGTTCAGACTAACAACAATCCTATGCACAACAGAACAAAACACTGCTTGTTCATGCTCCATCCTCACAATTGTTACACTTGAACCCATTGCTGCTGCCACTGTGCCAATTCATCTAGTTGGGGATTTCCTAAGCTTCTATAATACACTTAAATCTTTTTTTTTTCATTACTTTATATACTTGCAATCAAAACATTCCTTTAGACTTTAGAAATTCTAAATAAAACAAGAACAAAAGTATTCCTTCTTTCCAACTCTCCACCCAAATGTTACCATTGTAAATAAATGTAACAGCATAAATTAACTACTGGCATTTAAATGTTTGCTGTCCCAAGTATTTATTCCTTTTGCTCCCCCAGATTTGTTTCATACAAAACAATGCTCATAAAAACAATAAATATTCATTCTTTATCTACTAAAATTTTTAGATCAAAGCACTGTGTGCCCCCAATCCTAAATAGCAAAGAGCAATGCTGTTTGTTTAGCAGGAAGCCTTCAACTTCCCAATAGCAACCTGACAAAGTTTGGTCTCCATTTATTTCTAAGCACTGGCAGTGCTAGATATAGACACGAGATTATTATTGTTCTCCATTTGCATAGTACACTTTCCAAATGGACTTTCACTTACCCATTAAGTGCATGGTGTACTAGAACGTGACACATGTTGGCATCAGACACAACTGGGCTTTAAATGCAGGTAGTGGCATTTGGCTAGCAACCCTTTTACTGCTGGTCAGTTTCTGCTTCCTTATGGATAAAATGGAGAGGATATACCTACTTCACTGGGGTGTTAGGATGAGTGAGTGATATAATGTGCCCATAGTTGTTGCTCCAGAGTAGACCTTCCTGTTGGTACACACTGCATATCATGTTATTCTTCTAGGCTTGCATATTTGCCTCCCTCCACTATAAGAGAAGTCCTTGTTGTTGTTGTTATTGTTAAGTGCCGTGGAGTCGGGTCTGACCCATAGCGACCCTGTACAGGGTTTCCGAGGGTGTAAATCTTTACGGGAGTAGAAAGCCTCATCTTTCTCCCGCGGAGCAGCTGGTAGTTTCGAACCGCTGACCTTAAGGTTTGCAGCCCGATTCATAACCACTACACTACCAGAGCTAGGTGGTGCAAATGGTTAACATGCTTGGCTGCTAATTGAAAGATTGGATGTTCAAGTTTACCAAACAGTGCCTCAGGAGAACTGCTTCCCAAAATGAAGCCATTGAAAACCCTATGGAACACAGTTGTATCCTGACACATGAGGTTGCCATGAGTCAGAATCAGCTTAATGGCAATGCATAATCATATTGATTATTTCATTCTTCTCTGTCTCAATGTTTGTTTTGAGGATTAGAAATTACCTGTGCGATACACAGGACATACAGACTCTAGGTGTGGCACTTTAGCACTGGACTGTGAACCACAAGGTCAGCAGTTCAAACCCATCAGCTGCTCTTTGGAAACCCAATATAAGATCACTATGAGTCCGAACCAACTCAGTTGCACTTAACAACAAAAACAAACAGGAAATATGGTAGGTAAAAAAGGTTCAATAGATGACAGGTTTGGTTTTCACTTTGTTTTGTTTTGTGGAGAGCTTGTTGTGAGGACAAGAGTAGACAAGGGTTTATGAACAGAGGAGAATGGGACAAAGATGTAAACAAATTATGTGGGCACTAGTGTGGACTTCTCCAGGATGGCAAACAAAGAAAGCACTAGTTATTTCAATATGGGGTCAGAAAAATTTTCATGTAAGAGGTAAAAAACTGCCACAAGGATATTTAAATATAGGGCAAGTGACGAAGACTAGAATGGCATTCCAAAGAGAAGAAGTTGCATTGAGCAAAGGCTTGGAAAATTTCAAGTTGTTCAAGATAGCTCGAGCAGGGGTTACAAGCTTGGAGCAAATTGATTAGATTGTGAAGTGGAAAAAACAAAGTTGAGGGGAGAACCAGAGGAAGAGGACAAAGTGATAATTTGCAAAGAAGACCCTCAATGAGAGTAGCTACAACAATGAGCCAAGCATAGTAATTGTGAGGATGGCCCAGGGCAGGGCAGTGTTTCATTCTGCTACACATAAGGCCAATATGAGTCAGAGCCATCTTGACATCGCCTAACAACAACATGGGATTTAAGCTTTATCTCTCGTAGCAATGTGGGAGAAGGGAGGTTTGAGGGAGGAGGGAGTCCTTGAATGTATTTCCCTTTGATAATCTTTATCCTTATTTTGTTTTCATTATAATAT
>NW_006408647.1:5619047-5634101 GCF_000296735.1 Chrysochloris asiatica
GACTGTAAAAATATACTCCTTCCCGGCCTCCTCCTGTCCCATTCCCTGAAAGTAACAATTTTGTGTTTATTCATATGGATTTTTCATTCAAGAATCAATTAAGCAAGAAAACGTCATGATTGGATTTTGTATGAACACAATCACATAGGGCATCAAACATGGATAGATGGGGAGAAGGGTTATGGAAATCAGGGAGCCTCCCCACGTAACTAGAGTGGTTCTTCCAGGGAGAGATGATAAAAGCCTGTACTGAGGCAGTGACAGCATAGAAAAGGGGAGAGTTGATTTCTCATTTGTTGTGTAAGTGAGAGAAAAGGAGGAATTGGAATGACACTTTGATTTAAATTGATGAGATTAGAAATACAGAAGAAACAGATTTCTGGGAAAGATTATAACTTTGGACGTCATAAATTTGAAGTGGCCATGGTTCAGTCAGGAAAAGAATGTCCCAAATCTGGTTCAAGGAAGTAGTAGATTTGTAGTGAACTTCAAAAGGTAGGATGAGATTTCTCAGGGAGAACCAGAGGGAGTTCTATATTTGATATTTGGGTGGAAATGTTTGTTGTTAAGTACCATTGAGTCATTTCTGACTCATACAACAGAATGAAACACTGTATAGTCAGAAATTGGTTATGGTTGGTTATATGAAACAAGGGAATTTTAAAAGCAGGTAGAGAACAAGCAGACCTAGGGGGAGAAAAGGAGCGTAACGTCACAGTCAGTAAGGCCTGAGAGAGCTTTGGGAAGGATCAAAAGCATCAAATGCTATGCAGCAAACAATAATTTGACAACCGAAAATGGACTTTGCTTTTAGTCATTGGGAAATTTTACTGGAATGGGTTCGGCACAGAGTTTACATATATTATTAGAAAAGAACAGATAGGAAATATAGCAATAACAATAATTATTTCAGGGTGCTTGGATTATGAGTGATAGCTATTTTCTTCTGTTTGTAGAAAAGAGGAAGATGCAATATTTCATAAGAAAACATTATTCAAATTATATATATATGAAGCAAAATTATTCAGAATGCTTAATCATAAGGGAAGATATCATTTTTCGGGGACTATGACATAAAACCCACAACTCTTCCGTCAGTTTGTCATACTATGGTCATGTGTGTGTTGCTGTGATGTTAGAAACTATGCCTCTAGTATTTTAAATACCAACTGTGTCACTCATGATGGACAGGTTTTAGCAGAGTTTCCAGACTAAGACATACTGCAAAGAAAGAGGCCAACTACTTTGAATGGTTAGTCACTGAAAATCTTACAAAAAGTAGCCAAAAATTGTCTATAGATATAGTACTGGAAAATGAGCCCCTCAGTTTGAAAGGCCCTCAAAAATATGACTGAGAAGAGCTACCTCCTCAAACTAGAGTTGACCTTTTGAAATGAATAAATCAAAGCATTCAGGAACCTCATTTGCTGATGGAGCACAACTCAAGATGAGAATAAATAGCTACAAATATCCATTAATAATTGGGATATGAAATGTGTATGGATCTAAGAAGACTGGAAGTCTTCAGAAATGAATGGAATGAATAAAGATACACATCCTAGACATTAGAGAACTGAAATAGACTGGTATTGGCCATTTTGAATCAAACAATCATATGGTTTACAATGCTGGGAATGAAACTGAAGAGGAATAGTGTCCCGTTCATTGTCAAAAAGAACATTTTAATATCTATTTTGAAGTACCATGCTGTCTGTGATAGGATACTATCTATAAACCTGCAAGGAAGACCAGTTAATGCCACCACTATTATTCAAATTTACAGACCACCCATTAAAGCCAGTGATGATGAAATTGAAGAATTCCTCAAAGTCCTGATGTGGTGCAATAGGATAAGCACTGGACTGATAACCACAAGGTTCACAGTTCAAACCCACTAACAACTCCTTGTGAACTCTACACAGGGTCACTATGAGTTGGAACCAACTTGATGACACTTGACAACAACAAAGCAATTTCTTAGGTCTGAAATTGGTCAGGCATAAATCAAAATGCATTGATAATTACTGGTGATTGGAATGTGAGAGTTGGAAACAGAGAAAGGATCAGTAGTTGGAAAACATGACCTTGATGACAGAAATGAGACTGGAGATCACATGATAGAATTTTGCAAGACCAGAGACTTATTCATTGCAAATACCTTTTTTAAACAACATAAAAGGTGACTATACACATGAACCTCTCCAGATGGAAGACACAGGAATCAAATTAACTCTTCTCTAGTAAGAGACAATGGAGAAGTTCAATATCATCAGCCAAAACAAGGCCAGGAGTCAACTGTGGAATAGACCATCAACTGGTAATTTTCAAGTTCAGGTTGAAGCTTAAAAAAATTGAAACAACTCCATAAGAGTCAAACTATGACCTTGACTATATTCCATCTGAATTTAGAGACCATTTCAAGAACAGACTTGATGCATCAGACACTTATGACCAAAGACCAAAAAAGTTGTGGGATGACATCAAAAACATTATACAGGAAGAAAGCAAAACGTCATTTAAAAGAAAAAATGACCAAAATGGATGCTAGAAGAGACAATGAAACTTGCTCTTGAATGCAGAGAAGCTAAAGCAACTGGATGAAATGAGGAAATAAAAGAACTGAACAGAAAATTCCAAAGAGCAGCTCGAGAAGACAATGTCAAATATTATGATGAAAGGTACAAAGACCTGGAATTACAAAACAAAAAGGGAAGAACATGTTCAACATTTCTCAAGCTGAAAGAACTGAAGAAAATTTTAAGATTCAACTTGTAATACCGAAGGATTCTCTGGGCAAAATATTAAATGATACAGGAAGTATCAAAAGAAGACGGAAATAATGCAGGGTCACCGTACCAAAAAGAACTGGCTCATGCTCAACCATTCTAAAAGGTGCCATATGATCAAGAACTGATGTTATTGAAGGAAGAAGACAAAACTGCACCGGAGGCATCAGTGAAAAACAAAGCTCCAGGAATTTATGGAATAGAAATTGAAACTTTTCAACAAATTGATGCAGCACTATAGGCTATCAAATCATCGATACTAAGTAATTTGGAAGATAGCTACCTGACAATCTGATTGAGAAAGATCCAGATTTGTGCCCATTCCAAAGAAAGGTGACCCAACTGAATGTGGAAATCATCAAACAATATCATTAATGGCCCATGCAAGTAAAATTTTACTAAAAAAATTTCAAAAATGGTTGCAGCAGTACACTGACAGCCAGAAAGTCAGGATGTGGAACTAGAGATATAATTGCTTATATCAGATAGATCTTGGACGAAAGCAGAAAAGACCAGAAAGATGTTTACTTGTGTTTTATTGGCTATGCATTCGGTAGATCCTAACAAACTATGAATAACATTGAGAAGAATGGGTGTTCTAGAACACTTAATTGTACTAATGAGGAGCCGGTACACAGATCAAGAGGCAGTTATTTAAACAGAACATGGGCATACTAAATGTTTTAAAATCAGTAAAAGTATGTGTCAGGGTTATATCCTTTCACCATACTTATTTTCTGTATGCTGAGCAAATAATCAGAGGCACTGGATATATGAAGAACATGGCATCAGGATTAGAGGAATACTCATTAACAACCTGTGATATGCTGATGATACAACCTTACATGCTGGAAGCAAAGAAAACTTGAAATAATGATAAATATCAAAGACTACAGACTTCAGTATGGATTGTACAATGTAAAGAAAACAAAAATCCTCACAACTGGACAAGTTTTATCATAATAAATTAAGAAAAGACTGAAGCTGTCAAAGATTTCATTTTACTTAGATCTATAATCAACACTCAAGGAAGTAACAGTCAAAAAATCAAACCATTATTGCATTACACAAATCTCCTGCAAAATATTTCTTTAAAGTGTTAAAGAACAAAGATATTACTTTAGGACTAAGGTGCATCTGACCCAAGCAACCCATGCTATTTTCAATTGCCTCAGATGCATGTGAAAATTGGAAAATAAATAAAGAATGCAATAGCAGAATTAATGCATTTGAATTACGGTGCTGGAGAAGAATATTTAAAGTACCATGGACTGCCATAAGAACAAACAAATCGATCTTGAAAGAAATACAGCCAGATAACATAGTCCACAAGATAATGTTCTACATCCTACTTTGGTAAGTAGCATCTGGGATATTAAAAACTCATGAGTGGCAATGTAAGGTGCAAATATTGTACATGTACAGAAGAAAGAACAGTGATGAGAATTTAAGATGCTTGTAATCAATTAGCCCAAAGGATTAATGCAACATGCGAACATCAGTCTCCACTACTCTGAGACCAGAAAACCTAGATGGTGCCCAGCTAACCACTATCAACTGCTCTGAAAGTGATCACATTAGAAGGATCCAGGTAGAGCAGCAGAATATGTGGAACAAAATTGAAAATTATTTTAAAAAAAAAAAAACCAAGTTTACTAGTCAGAAAGAGATTGGAGGAAACTGACCACACTTCAGGTCTGGAAAGGAACTCACCCTCTTGACCCAACATTCAGCCAAACAGTAGATCGGTATACAGGGGGAACAACAACATTAGTAATGTATGCTCAGTATGAATGGTACAACAGTCAATCATTAAAAATCAAAGGGGCAGCATGTACCTAAGGGCAAAGGTAAGAAGGGATGTGAAGACAGGTAGAATGGAAATAGAAGCCCCAGAGAGGAAGTGGGATAACTGTTGTTCCATGGAGGAGATTATAGTCACTAAGATGAAACAAAGTGTATTCTTTGTTGAATGTAAAATGGATGAGCTGTCTGTAAATCTTCACTCAATTCACAATAATTTTTTTTTTTTAAAGAGAAAGAAATACAGCCAGAATGTTCCTTAGAAGCAATGAATACGAGTTTTCATCTCTCATATTTTAGACATGTTGTTAGGAGGACCAGTTCCTGCAGAAGGACATTATATTAGGAAAAGTGGAACATTAGCAAAAAGAGAAAGATCCCAATGAGATGGACTGATACAATAGCAAGAACATTGGACTCAAACAAGCAATTGTGAAGATGTTGCAAGATGGGACAGTATTTTATTCTGTTGTGGATAAGGTTGCTGTATGTTGGAACTGACTGGATGGCACTAAATATAACAAAAATGGCATAAAATTACATCCCTCTCTCCTACTGTCATTGACTCAGTAACAACTCATAGCAACCTATAGGTCAAAATAGAGCTACTCCCTAGGATTTCTAAGGCTGTAAATCTTTATGGAATCAGACAGCTTCATCTTTCTCACTCAGAGTGGCTGGTGCAACTTTGAGGTTGGCAGTGCAATGCTGATGCTACAGTACCACCAGGGCTCCTGAGAGCCATCTCATATCACTGCTTGTCAGTTTATAAAGGCACCACAAGAAGCACCATGGGAAACTCTCCTGGTCCCATAAGACCACATAGAGTAAGCTAAGAAAGGGTGTTCCCCAATCTTTAGACAATTGATTTCATGATTTTTTTCAAATCCTTTTACTACCAGTCCTATCTACCACTCATCTGTCAGTTTGTCGCACTGTGGCAGCTTGTGAGTTGCTGTGATTCTGAAAGCTATGCCACAGGTATTTTAAATACCAGCAGTGTCACCCATGGTGGACAGGTTTCAGGTGAGCTTTCAGATGAAGACAGACTAGGAAGAAGGAGTGACTAGCTACTTTCAAATATTTAGTCGCTGAAAACCTTATGAACAGCAGAAAAACACTGTCAGATATAGTGCGGGAAAATGAGCCCCTCAGGTTGGAAGGCACTTAAAATGCAACTGGGGAAGAGCTGCCTCCTCAAAGTACAGTTGACCATAATGACACGAATGGAGTAAAGCCCATGGGAGAAAAGCCCGCAGGACCTTCATTTGCTGATGGGCACAACTCAAAATAAAGAGAAACAGCTCTAAACAGCCACTGAAAATTGGAACATGGAATGTACGAAGTATGAATCTGGAAAAATTTAAAGTTGTCAAAAATGAAATGGAATGCATAAACATCAATATCTTAGGCATTGTTGTTGTTGTTAAGTGCCGTCGAGTCGTTTCCGACCCATAGCGACCCTGTACAGGGTTTCTGAGGCTGTAAATCTTTATGGGAGCAGAACGCCTCATCTTTCTCCCGCGGAGCGGCTGGTCGTTTCCAACTGCTGGCCTTAAGGTTCGCAGCCCGATTCATAACCACTATGCTACCAGAGCTCCTTATGCATTAGTGAGCTGAAATGGACTAGTATTGGCCCTTTTGAATCCGACAACCACATGGTTTACTATGCCCGGAATGACAAATTAAAGAGGAGTGGTGTTGCATTCACTGTCAAAAAAAGAAAACATATCCAGATCAGTCATGAGGTACAACGCTGTCTGTGATAGGATAATATCCATACGCCTGAAGGGAAGCCCAGTTAATACCACTGTTATTCAAATTTACTCGCCAACCACTAAAGCCAGTGAGGATGAAATAGAAAAATTCTACCAACTTCTTCAGTCTGAAATTGATCAAACATGCAATCAAGATCATTACTGGTGATTGGAAGGCAAAGGTTGGGAGTCAAGAGGAAGAATCAGTAGTTGGAAAATAAGGCCTTGGTGATAGAAATGATGCTGGAGAATGCATGATAGAATTCTGAAAAATCAATGATTTTTCATTTCAAATACCTTCTTTAGACAACTTAAGAGATGACTATATACATGGAGCTCACTAGATGGAACACTTAAAAATCAAATTGACTACATATGTGGAAAGAGATGATGGAAAAGCTCCATATCATCAGTCAAAAGAAGGCCAGGGGCCGACTGTGGAAAAGACCATCAATTACTTATATGCAAATTCAAACTGAAGCTGAAGAAAATGAAAACAAGTCCACAAGAGTCAAAATACGACCTTGAGTATATCCCACCTGAATTTAGAGATCATCTGAAGAACAGATTTGATACATTAAACACTAAAGACCGAAGACCAGAAGAGTTGTGGGATGACATCAAGAACATCATACATGAAAAAAGCAAAAAATCATTAAGAAGACAAGAAAGAAGGAAAAGGTCAAAATGGATGTCAGAAGAGATACTGAAATTACTCTCTAGCATAGAAAAAAGGAGAGGATTAGGGGCCAGCAAAGATGACTGAGGAGTGATATAGGAAAAGCAGAAAGTGACAGCATCTTGGAAGAGATAAAACATTTTATAAAAGAGAAAGTAACAGTCCAATCCTGATGATATATCAAAAAAAGGATTGAGAGTTTAAGTGTTGGACTGATAACCAAAATGTTGGTGGTTCGAACCCACTGCTCTGTGGGGAAAAGATGAAGCAGTCTGCTTCCATAAAGATTTATAGTCTTGGAAACTCTTTGGAGTTCTACTCTGTCCTATAGGGTCTCACTGAGTTGGTATTAACTCAACAGCAGTAGATGGATTTAGCCATTTTTGTGGGAAACTGGAACCAAAAGCATATCTCAGTGTGTTCAAGAAAGAATGGGACTTGAGAGGGAGATGCTGTAGCAGTGGAAAAATATATGCTTTTTTCTGTTTCCAGATGAATGCATCAGCTACTATTGCAGTGTAAAAATACTATTTAAAGCAGGAGAGAGAATGGGCTAAGTGGAATGCATATGTACATTTGCTACCCTCTTTGTGCCTGTGTTTTTAGTACTGCTGAAAAACTAAAGAAATGTCAGATTTCTCTGACAAAATAAACTATAATTGAATACAACCTCTGCCCAGTTGGTTAAGAACTGATTAATCTATGTTTTTTTTTAAAAAGAAAGCTTTTTCTTCAACAGTAGAGTATTTTGACTCAAATATTTACATGATTGGCTTGATTCTCTGCTTTATTTTTTTTACATGAATAAAATATTGGCTGCCTCCCACAGTATGTATAGCATGTATAATGGATATTCTATGTAGGTCCTGGTATGGTGTTGTAGAATAAGCACTGGATCTCAAGATTGGTTTCAACCTCAAAGTCGGCAGTTCAAACTCACCAGCTGCTCCTCAGAAACCATATGTAGCATCACTATGAGTCAGTGGAACTTAACAACATAGAAAGTGCATAGGATATAAGTCCTTAAGTATCCCCTCTTCCCTCTCTCTAATCCCTTATGGGTAGGCAACAAAAGAGTAGCAAGCAATTATTTCTGAATTACCTGTATAATTCATAATGTATGTGCACAAAACCACATTATCAGTGTTCATAGTGAGGCTGGCAACATCATTACTGACTCATGATGTTGTTGGATGCCATCAAGACGGACCTGATATCGACCTCATGATATCGACCTGATATCGACCTCCTGACTCATATCGACCTCGTGCACAACAGAAGGAAGCACTGCCCGATCCGGCACCATCCTCACAATTGTTGCCATATTTGAGTCCATTACTGACTCGTGGCACTATGTATGTAAACTGAGTAACCAAAATAGAGAAATTGTCTTCTATTCTTGTAAACTAAATCTTGCATCATATTCCTGGTCAGATCTAAATACAGTCCTGAATTCTTAACTCTATAAATTAGTTGTAATATCTGCAATACCATTTTTATTTGATTGCAAATCCTCTTTCATCTTACTGGAAAGAAATTATAAAGAAATAGAATATTACTCACCCACTAATTAACTGTGAGGATAGAGTTTTATTCTAGGACCACAGTTTTAGGCTAGAAATATAGTTATTGTTTTATTTTGCTTCTCTCTCTCTTTTTCTTTTTAAATAAAATTGGACCAGAAAGAGACATCACAGCGGAAATAGAGATATTTCCATGAAATGTTTCTTTCATGGTGCTGGAAACCCTAAGATAACAGGCCTGTTTTCAAATGTGATAGGCAGAAAATGTAATTTACTTGAAGCATTAAGTGAAACAGAATAGGTGGTGGTGTGTTTTTTTTTTAAATCATCCATAGTAAGTAAAATAAAATCACTATAGTACAAAGGCCATCTTCTTTTTTGTATTTTGTTTTCAATTTTAGCAATCAAGAAAAAAGTAGATATAATGACAATGATTTTAATTTAAAGAAGAACATTTTGCTGTTGTTGTTGTTGTTGGAATAGTGAATATAATTAGTCACCGCACATCAACTCTTGCAAGGACAGCAAACAAAAAAATCCACCTTTGTTTACAAGGATAAAAGAGAATACTTAGTTTTAAAGTAAACTCCCTCTCCTATTTTTTCTCAGATTGTCACTTAACTTTATTATTGTTCCCTTTCCAACTGATACTTGTGTAGAAATGAATCTTTATTATTTTAATTTCAGCTCACTTATTATTTCTTACCTACAGAGCTATTATGCAAAAGTGTTTCTAGGTGACTCTTTGGTCACCAAATCATCCTTTCTATAAATTCTTAGTTCCCTTCATTTTCAGGGGTCAAACTATGAAATTCTCATAGCTCGCCAGTGGAAACAGTTTATCAAGTGATTTCACATCCCACATGCTGCAGGGTCCATGAAAAAAAAGAGGGTGGATAAAAAGCACCAATGAGCTAGAGCAGCAGCCAGGAGGATTCTGGAATCCACACTTAATGTTGTTTTCACATTATTGTTTTTATTTCCCTTATAACATGCAATGTCTTTCTGGACTATTAGAAGTACCTTCAAGAAGTTCTGACATGTAGCTAAAAAACTGTCTGACCTGAACCAAGCTACAATCCATTCCACAGTCCTCTTTAGGACAATTCTGATCTGTTTATTGATCAGACTATGGATTCTCCATACAGCCCTAGTGACACAGCAGGTTAAATGCTGGACTGCAAGCCAAAATGTCAAGTGGTTCAAACACGCCAGCCACTCACGGGATGAAAGAAGAAGCAATCAACACCCATAAAGACTTAGTGTCTCCGAAACCCTACAAAGCAGCTGTACTCTGCTCTTTGGGGCCACTATGAGTAGGAATCAACTCAACAGCTGTAGGTTTTTATGAATTGTTCTGTTATGTATTTGCCTTTGGACCCATATTTAAGTTGATTAGATTTTCCCCTTCTTGGAAGTCAAGTTTTCTTATCATGTTATTGTTGTGACATCTGGTCGGTTCTGACTCATAGCGACCCTGTGCATAACAGCAGGAAGCAATGCTCCATCCTGAGTGATTGCTGTTACGTTTGAGCCCATTGCTGTTGCCTCTGTGTCAATCCATCTCACTGGGGGTCTTCCTCTCCTTTGCTGACCCGCCACTTCACCAAGCATAATATTCTTCTCCAGGGACTGGTGCCTCCTGATTACATGTCTAAAGTATGAGACATGAAGTTTCATCACTGTTGCCCCTAAAGGAACATTCTAGCTGTACTTCTTCCAACACAGATTTGTTTTTTCTTCTGGCAGTTCATGGTACTTTCAATATTCTTCTCCAATATTCCTCCATATTAGTGAGGAAAAGAAAAACTTCAACTATTTCACAATAAGGGGAAAAAAATGTCAAGACTACATCCCGTCTATTTTTAAACACTTCCCACAAAGCAAATCCAGGAAATGCTTTTTATAAAAAATCTTTTTTTTTTTTTTTTTTACAATGAGTATAGTTTTGTGCCTTAGCCATAACCCTCCTTTTTACTGTGTTTCTGTGCACGTTCAGTGTATACTGTATCCAACAGCAATCTGAGGAATCTTAAACCTAGGAGTCATGTGCATAAGGCATGCACAAACGCAACTGAATTTTCCTCCTGTATTTCTACACCCACTAAAGATCCTCACATTCCCAAGTCTCTGGGATGCAGCTGTTTCTGGAGATCACTCTGTCATCCCCTTCCTCACTTGCCTTCACAGGCTCTTCCTCCAAACATCCGTATCTGGAGCAACCAAGACCTCTCCTAATTGTTGTGTCTGCTGGGACTACAGACGTCTCACCTAATAAAGACACTCTGCAATACAAAGTATTTCACTGAATTTTGGGGATTAGTGTTTTAATTCAGCATTTCAACAATCAACTCAGTACCCTGACTTCCATGTCTGCCCTTGATAGAAAGCATATTATTAACACATTTATATTTTAATTGGGCCAGTTTTTTAGATGGAGAAATAAATCATAAAGAATTTAAGGGATGTTCCTAAAGGACTCAGTAAGAAACAAATTAACTACAACCCAAAGACCCATTAACTTCAGAATGGATAAATAAAATGTGGTATGCACCCATATAATGGAATATTATTTGACCATTCAAAGGAATGAAGTACTGATATATGCTACAGCATGGATGAACTTTGGAAACGTTATGCTAAGTGAAAGAAACATTAGGATTCCATCATTATGAAAGACCCAAATATGGAAATCTATAGAGAAAGACTAGTGGTTGCTGAGGGCTGAGAGAAGAACCCTAGTGGTGTAGTGGTTAAGTGCTTGGCTGTGAACCAAAAAGATAGTGGTTCAAGCCCACCAGTTACACTCTCCTTGGGAGAAAGATGTGGCAGTCAGGTACTGTAAAGATTTACAGCCTTGGAAACCATACAGTGGTGGTGGTACTTATGTGCTGTGGAATCCGTTCCAATGCATAGGGACTCTGTATACCGTTGCTAAAGCTGTAAAGCTTTATGGGACAAGAAAGCCTCATCTTTCTCCTGTGGAACAGCTGGTAGTTTCGAAGCACTAACCTTGAGGTTACAAACCCAATTCATAAACAATATGGAGAAGTTCTGGTGTGGCACTGTGGGTTAATATGCCAGACTGCAAAGCCGTTTGAACTGCAAGGTCGGTGGTTCAAGTTCACCAGTCACTCGTTGGAATCCCTATCCAGGGTCGCTATGGGTCGGAACCGACTCGATGGCACTTAACAACAACATGGGGAAGTTCTGGAGTCCTGGTGTGGTGCTGTGGGTTAATGCACTGGACTACAAAGTCAGTTTGAAACACCAGGTCAGTGGTTCAAGCTCACTAGTTGCTTCTCAGAAACCATATACAGGGTCACTATGGGTCGGAACCGACTGAACAGCACTTAACAACAACAACATGGTGAAGTTCTATTCTGTCTTCTAGGGTCACTGTGATTCAGAATTGACTAGATTGCAACTGGTTTTATTGGGGGGGTTTTTTGTGTGTGTATGTGTGTGTGTTTTAGGGCTGAGAGGACAATGTGAAGATAAAGCTAAAGGGTACAGAGTTTCTTGTTGAGGTGATAAGAATATTCTAAAATTAACCATCAAAATGGTTGCACATACTATTTAAATATACTAAAAGCTATTAGATTATATACTTTAAATGGGTGAATTGTATGCTATGTTGTTGTTGTTAGGTGCCATCAAGTCAGTACCAACTCATAGTGACCATGCACAACAGAACAAAATACTGTCCAGTACTGTGCCAACCTCATAATCGTTGTTACAACTGAGCCAATTGCTGCTGCCATTTTGCCATTCCATCTAGTTGGGGGTTTTCCTCTTGCATTCCACTATACCAAATATGATATTCTTCTCCAGAGACTGGTCCCTCCTGACCATATGTCTGAAGTATGAGAGATAAAAAGCTTCCAAGGAGCACTCTGGCTGCACTTCTTCCAACACAGATCTGTTGGTTCTTTTGGCAGCCCATGGCACTTTCAATATTTTCCTCCAACACCATAACTCAAAAATATCAATTCTTCTACAGTCTGCCTTATTCACATTCCAACTTTCACATGCATATGAGGTTATTGAAAATATCATGGCTTGTGTCAGGTGCACCTTAATCCTCAAACTGACATCTTTACTCTTCAACACTTTAAAGAGGTCTTGTGCAGCAGATTTTCCAAATGCAATATGACGTTTAATTTCTTGACTGCTGCTTTCATGAGTGTTGATGGTGATCCAAGCAAAATAAAGTCTTTGACAACTTCAAACTTTTCTCCATTTATATGAATGTTGTTTATTGGTCTAATGGTGAGGAGTTTTGTTTTCTTTACATTGATATGCAACCCATACTAAAGGCTGTGGTCTTTGAGCTTCATCAGTTAAGTATTTTAAGTCCTCTTCACTTTTAGCAAGTAAGGTTGTATCATCTGCATATCTCAGGTTGTTAATGATTCTTCCTCTAATTCTGATGCCACATTTTCCCTCATATAAAGCTGTGAGTTTGGGGTTGTTGTTTTGTTTTTACAAAGAAAATAACAAACTAATAACAGATGACATCTCATCAAAATTGTAACTTAAAAAGTTGCTTCAGAGTAAGTGCATTCCTGGGAAATTTCTGAGTTAACTGAAATTTTCTGTATCATGATTAGAGTGATTTCAAAGGGTATGTAAGTATCAAAACTCAATGAATTGTATACTAAAACCTATGCATTTCAATGCATTACATTTTACTATAAATATTTCTTTTTGAAAAAACAAGCTCATCTTCTGCCTATAACTGATTGGAATACCTAAAATAGGGCTAGAACGTGCCCAGTGAAGGAGGCTTCCTGAGGAGCCTCTGCATTACATAAGACTAAAGGTGGAAGCCTGAACCACATCCAGATCTACAGAGATGGGAAATTTACACTTGAAATGACGAGCAGACCAGCCTGGAGCAGCTAGAAAAACAGAAGATACTTCTTAAAAGAAAGACCTACAGGAAAAATAAAAAACAATAGAGGCAGACCGACTGTTACTACAAGAACAAGCAAGCTGCTTGCCCAGGAGACATCAAGGCAAGTGGTCCGGTCCCCTCAGTGCAAATCCTCTTCCAAGACTAAGACTCAGTGGGAATACACGCTCTGATTGGCAACCACGCACGTTACCCATAAGAAGAAGCAATTAAACGGCGAGCTAAGCCATACAATGTTCAATAGACTCCTGTGAACCCTGGTGGAGGCCTGGTCGGCCACAGTGTGGCAAGACCTGGGGATTTGGGGGCCCAGAGTCAGTGACACAGCCACAGAGGACTAGAGTGGAGAGTGAAACATCCAGCTGATAAGAAGAGAGCCGATAGGTGCAAGAACACCCACACTTGCAGATAATACCCACCTGACCTGGCTTCAATGACTGGATGATTAGAGCTCAACCCGAAGAAGAGAGAAGAGGAAAAAAGCGTAATCTGATACAATTTGATGAACTTGACCTACACCTATGGATGAAGTAACTCAAAAGAGGAAACAAATCCTTACAGCAAGAATCATTCCCACCCCCTCCACACACAGAGTAGACAGGGATGGACAACTTGGACATTGGCTACCCAAAATGGGGGGGCTACAAAGGCAAGAAGCGACTGGCTCACAAGCTTTCAAGAGGGAACCTAGAACCAGAGGGTGTGGAGGAAGATAGAGTCTCCAGTGAGTAGTATCCAATCTGTCTAGGCAGGGCTGGGCTGATGAAATGAAATGCAGATGGGTCTCTTGTGATGCAGTAGTGAATACTTGTTATCAGGAATGATTGTGAGGGTTGGAAATGTAAAGGTGGACATTTTATAGCAAGGAGGGGAGTGATTAACTTTTCAGTCTAGGAGTGCCCTGAGACCATCAATGGAGAAGAGCGGAGAGCGGGACCCTACCCAGAGAAGCAGTGATGCCTGAGATGGAGGCAGAGACGAAGACATGGAGAGATGGAACGGCTGGGGACTTGAGATCCAGAGAGGGAGAGGTGCTGCCAACCAGGGGGCGGGGGGCAGGCTTGCAGGGCATATCCTTTGGTACAGATGGAATTGTAACTATGACAATGAAACGATATACAATAGAACGAATGTAAACCTAATGTTCTCCCATGTAAACTATCACATAATTCACAATAAAACATTTTATTTAAAAAAAAAAAAGCTCATGTGAGTGCTGCCAAGCGCCCGAGCTCCTCTGCATTTACCTTCTGCTTGACCATCAGTCCTAGAGTCCCTGAGTGGCGCGTGTAGTTAACTTGATCAAGCTGCTGACCATCAGGTGGCCATCCTTAGCGACGCCTCATAAGAAAGTTCTGGTGATCTACTTCAGATAAATCAGCTATTGAAAATCCTACAGCGCATACACTGATACACATGAGGTCACCATGAGTCACTTCTGACTTGAAGACAACTGTTTTTTGTTTTTTGTTTTTAATGTTTTATTGTGAATTATATGATAGTTTACATGGGAGAACTTTAGTTTTACATTCATTCCCTTGTATATCATCTCATTGCCATGGTTCCAATCCCCTCCATGCATCATCAA
>NW_006408647.1:5640461-5647599 GCF_000296735.1 Chrysochloris asiatica
TCATTTGTCTCAGATATTTTATCTTTTTTCTGGACATGTGCCAATATGGTCATCTTCTTTTGCTTCTTGGACATGTTTAATGTTTATCTGTGGCCCTAATAATTAATTAAGTATGTGTTTTGGTAATTTTTTTATGTTTTCTGATTACCTCCAGGAAGATGTGATCAGGATGTTGTCTTCCCTTTTCACTCTCCTTATTGCTTAACTCAGAGTAACTTTTTTGGGCCTCAGTTGGGCCTGGGCCTCAGCAGTGGGCCATTTAGGCCTCAGGTGGGTGGGTTGAGCCTAGGGCTGGCGGTATGGGCCTCTGCGGGCCTGGGCGTCAGCAACCAGGCTGCAGTAGGGTTGGGCCTCGGGTGGGTGGTTTGTGCCTTGGGCTGGTGGTTTGGGCCTCAGGGGGCTTGGGTATCAGCAGCTGGGCATCGAGCAGCTTGGGCCTCAGCAGGCGGGTTGGGCGGATTGGGCCTCGGGGAGCCTGTGCCTCGGGGACTAGGCTGAGGGCGGGTTTGGTCTCAAGGGCACTGGGCCTCAGTGACCAGGCTACGTGGCGGGTTGGGCCTTGGTTGGGCCTGGGCCTTTGTGACCAGTCTGTGGGCAGGTTGGGCCTCAGGGCAGGCCTTGGCCTTAGTGGGAGTGTCTGGGCCTTGGGAGGGCCTTGGCCTCAGTGGGCAGGCCTGTGCCTTGGGCATTCCTGAGCCTCCGCGGCTTGGCGGAGGGCTGGTCTAGGCCGGGGCAGTAGAGGGCTCGGGGTCGTGGTTGCAGGGAGGTAGTGTCTGTATCTGATGACGTAAAAAATGCCTCACTCAGTCTCTCTGTACCATGGGTACCCTGAATTTCCAGAGATCCGTGCCGATATCCATCTCTATTTGTTCAGCTTTGTTAGTTTATGCTTCCTTTTCTCTGGCAATGCAGCCTTCTCAGTGGGGTTGCTCTATCCTTGCATTCCAAGGTCTGCAGGGGGCAGAGGCACTCGCCGGTGCAGGCGTGGAAGCAGTGCAGGCAGGCAAAAGCTTAAAATGCCTATAATTTCTCAGCAATTTGATCTTTTTAAAAAAATGAGTTCAGAATGTTGAAATATAAGAACTTATGTTTGTTCAAAGACTGTCTGTCTGCTAGACAGAGGTTTCTTATGTGCGATTCTGCCCCTTTTCCCCAAGACTGCCCTACCTGAGCTGCCTGGTTAGGGAAGCGCCAGAAGTCGAAAACCGACAACTGGGTTTTTGACTAAAAAAGTTGGCCCTGAAATGTGTCTCGTATGATGCAGTGGGTCAAAAACTTGCCCTAGTGCCTCATCCTCTTCCTCTCCCTTTTTATTAATCACCTTTTTGTTGTTATTTTCAGGATTTCCTAAACTAAACTCTGACAAGATGTGATTATGTTTCAATTATCTGAGAGTATTTAAGAATAGAGCTTCAGTCAAAACAATCTATGCCTTTTATCTATGCAATCAGGTTCTGCTCCTAAGTTGAACAAGAAGTAAGCAGTTTTTGATGTGTGAGATTAATGGGAAGAAAACAAAACTGCAAATTCACCTTGAGGTCAACCTACGAAGAACAAAATGGAGGTCCCCAAGGTATTCAGCAAGGTTGATGAGTAAGGCTGTTGGTTGGCCGTTGTTAGGCTAATAGTTGTCATCCAGTCATTTCTGACAGATAGCAACAGTATGTACAACAGAATGAAACACCGTCCAGTCCTGTGCCATCCTCACAATTGCTACTATGCTAGAACTGATTGCTCCTGACACTGTGCCAATCCATCTCATATTAACACCTATAAAGATGGTTTCCTTCTTTATAGCTGACCCTATACTTTACCAAACATGATGCCCTTCTCCAGAAACTGACCCCTCCTGATATATGTCCTAAGTATGAGGCCATGGAATGAGGGATATCACTGTGGATGTCCAATGGATCATGGTTGAAAGCAGAGAATACCAGAAAGATGTTTACTTGTGCTTTATTGACTATGCAAAGGCTTTTGATTGTGTCGATCATGACAAACTATGGACAGCATTGCGAAGTTTAAGTATTCTGGAACACTTAATTGTGCTCATGAAGAATCTGTACATGGACCAAGAGGCAGATGTTTGAACAGAACGTGGGAACACTGAATGGTTTAAAATTAACAGAGGTATGCGACTGGGTTGTATTCTTTCACCATACTTATTCAACCTGTATGCTGAGCAAATAATCCAAGAAACTGGGTTATATGAAGAAAAACGTAGCATCACGATTGGGGAAAGACTCATTAACAACCTGTGATATGTAAGTGATACAACCTTGCTTGCTGAAAGTGAAGAAGACTTAAAATATTTACTGATGAAGATCAAAGAGCACAGCCTTCGGTATGAATTGCATCTCAACGTAAAGAAAACAAAATCCTCACCACTGGACCAATAAACAACATTCTTATCAACAGAGAAAAGATTGAAATTGTCAAGGACTTCATTCTTCTTGGATCAACTATCAACACTCACGGAAACAGCAGTCAAGAAATCAAACGACATATTGCATCAGGCAAATCTGCTGCACAAGACCTTTTTAAAGTGTTGAAGAGCAAAGATGTCAGCTTGAGGACTAAGGTGCGCCTGACCCAAGCCATGGTATTTTTAGTAACCTTATATGCATGTGAAAGCTGGACAGTGAATAAGGAAGACCATAGAAGAATTGATGCTTTTGAGTTATGGTATTGGAAGAGAATATTAAAAGTGTCATGGGCTGCCAAAAGAACCAATAGATCCATTTTGGAAGAAGTGCAGAGTGTTCCTTGGAAGCCAGGATGGCTAAGCTTCGTCTCTCATACTTCAGACAGATTGTCAGGAGAGACCAGTCGCTGGAGAAGGATATCATGTTTGGTAAGGTGGAGGGTCAGAGAAAAAGAGGAAGACTCCCAGAGAGATGGATTGGACAAGTGGCAGCATCAATGGACTCAAGCATGGCAACAATTGTGAGGTTGGCCCAGGAAAGGGCAGTGTTTCATTCTGTTGTGCATAGGGTCGCTATGAGTCAGTACGGACTCAATGGCACCTAACAACAACAACAGCAACAATGAGAGACAAAGTCTAGTATTTGGGCTTCTCAGGAACATTCTGGATGTACTTCTTCCAACGCAGATTTGTCTGTTCTTTTAGCAGTCTATGGTATCTTTAATATTCTCCTCTAACACCATAACACAAACAAATCAATTCTTCTGCCATCTTCTTTATTCACTGTCCAACTTTCACATGAATATAAGGCTATTGAAAATATCATGGCTTTGGTCAAGTGTACTATAGTACTCAAACTGATATCTTTGTTCTCCAACACTTTAAAGAGGTCTTGTGCAGTAGATCCGCCTAATGCAATACATCATTTGATTTCTTGACTGCTGCTTCTATGAGTATTGATGGTGGGGCCAAGCAAAATGAAAGTTTTGACTTAAGTCTTTTCTCTACAGATTGCTAATGAATCTTCTTCCAATCCTGATGTCACATTCTTCTTCATAGAATCCAGTTTATCGGATTGCTAGCTCAGCATTCAAAGTGAATAAGTATGGTGAAAGAATACAACCCTAAAGCACACCTTTTCTGATTTTAAACCATTCAATGTACCCTCTTCTGCTCAAATGATTGCCTCTTGGTCTATGTTCAGGTTCCTCATGAGCACAATTAAGTGTTTCAGAATATTTATTCTCTGCAATGTTGTCCATAGCCTGTCATGATTCACACAGTCAAAAACTTTTGTCCATTGCTCCATTGATGAGAATGTTGTTTATTGGCACAATGGTGAGGATTTTGTTTTCTTTACATTGAGTATTTTAAGTATATTAAGTATTTTAAGTCTTCTGGTAGCATAGTAGTTACAAATTGGGCTGCTAACCTCAAGGTCGGCAGTTCGAAACTACCAGCCATTCCGCGGGAGAAAGATGAGGCTTTCTGCTCCCATAAAGATTTGCAGCATCAGAAACCCTGTGTAGGGTCATTATGAATCGGAACCTATTTCACAGTACTTAATAACAACAACACTTTCAGAAAGCAAGGTTGTTAATGAGTCTTCCTCCAATCCTAATGCCACATTTTTCTTCATATAACACAGCTTCAGATGATTTGTTCAGCATACAAGTTGAATAAGTCTGGTGAAAAAATACAACCCTGTCACACACCTTTCATAATTTTAAACCATTCAGTGTTCTTTCATTCTGTTCGAACAACTGCCTCTTGGTCTATATACAGGCTCCTCATGAACACAATGATGTGTTCCAGAATACTCATAGTTCACAATGCTGTCCATATCTTGTCACGATCCACGCAATCGAAAGTCTTTGTGTAGTCAGTAAAGCACAGGTAAACATCTTTCTGATCGTCTCTGCTTTCAGTCAATATCCATCCCTAGCAATGATATTCCTAGTTCCATGCCCTCATCTAAATCCAGATTGATTTAGAACTCTGGCAGTTCTCAGTCAGTGTACTGTTGCAGCCATTTTAAAATTATCTTTAGCAAAATTTCTCCTGCATGTGATATTAATATTATCCGATGATTTCCACATTCCATTAGGTCCCCCCTCTTTGGAATGGGCACAAATATGGATCTCTTCTAGTTAGCTAGATACTGGCTTCCAAATTTCTTGGCATAGATGAGCAAGTGCCTCCAGTGCTGCATCAGTTTATTGAAAGATTTCCATTTGTATTGCAATTCCCAGAGCCATGTTCTTTGCCAATGCCTTCAGTGTACCTTGAACTTCTTCCTTCAGTTCCATTGGCTCTTGATTATATGTTATCTCTTGAAATGGTTGAATATCTATCACTTCTTTTTAATATATAGTGACTATGTATTCTTCCTTTTTTTTTTACATTTTAATTAGTCCTCTTATTATTGTTTCCTTCTTTCTGTCCTTACTTAGGACAGAAGAAGTAGGGGCTCCAGTACATTCCCTTGACTGATTCTGAAGGGGCAAGGATACTATAGGGTAAGCATTGCTGGGCTTGTTAGAACCATTGGCACCAACCCTGGGGTGCGGTTCCTTATCACAGGGTAACGGACAGTCCCCTGGGGAAAGGAACTGATGCAAAGGCTAGAGGATTAGGGATTAGACAATATAGGTAGGTTAGGGCAAGTTCCTGTAAGCACAGGCATTCACACCCCACATGACCCTGACCTGAACCTTCTTGACTAAGGTGACCAATGCAACAACTAGTTGCACTAGGGAGAGGTCAGCCCAGTCTCGGGTGGAAGGAGAAGCCTCCCACACCAGTCTCCTCTACAATCAACTGCCAGCAAAGAGTTCATCTATTTGGTAGTGGAACAAGTGGGCAGTAAGTATCAGACTGGTGCTGCTCCAGCCTCTGTCCCCGCATGAACATGAAGGTGAGCACTGCTCATCAGCACCCACTGCTTATGTGCCCCAGGGCCACTGCCCCCAGCCACTCAGGCGAAAGGCCACAAGCTCTGAGCTTTGGAGATGCTATCACCTAAGTCAGGGTGGCTACACATGTCAGGCCCTGCAGTCACTCAGCCCTCACAGAGCCAACAGCACTGCCATGTCCAACGTCCAACACCTCCACTTGCAGGTGTCACCCTCTTCCCATCTTCTTTTGATGTTTTCTGCATCATTCAATATTCTGCCCAAAGAATCCTTCACTATGTCAAATTGAGGCTTGAATTTGGGTCTCAATTCTTTCAGCTTGAGAAATGCTGAGACTATTCTTCCCTTTTGGATTTCTAACTACATACAGGTCTTTGCACGTGTCGCTGCAATATTTGACTTTGTCTTCTCTAGTTGCCCTCTGAAATTTTTGCTCAACTCTTATATACCTCCTCATATCTTCCTTTTTTCTTAAGCATTTTTATGCTGGAGGGCAAGTTTCAGAGATTCTTTTGACATTTATTTTGGTCTTTTCTTTCTTCCTCATCTTAATGACCTTTTGCTTTCTTCCTGTATGGTGTTCTTGATGTCATCCCACAACTCTTCTAATTTTTTATTATTAGTGTCTGATGTATCAAATCTGTTCTTGAGATGATCTCTAAATTCAGGTGGAATATATTCAAGGTTGTATTTTGGCACTAGTGGATTTGTTTTCATTTTTCATCAGTTTCAGCCTGAACTTGCCTATGAGCAATGAACTGTTCCACAGTCTGCCCTTGGCCTTATTTTGGCTAATGATATGAAGCTTTTCCACTGTCTCTTTCCACAGATATAGTCAATTTGATTTCTGTGTATTCTATCTGGTGAGGTCCATGTGTATAGTCAGTTGTCTTTCATGTTGTTAAAAAAGTTATTTAAGAGAAAGAAGTCATTTGCCTTGCAATCATGTGATCTCCATCATGTGATCTCCAGCATCATTTCTATCACCAAGGCCATATTTTTCAACTACTGATTCTATTTCCACGCTTTGCATTCCAATCACCAGTAATTATAAATACATCTTGATTGCATGTTTGGTTAATTTCAGACTGAAAAAGTTGTAAGAATTCTTCAATTTCATCATCACTGGCTTTAGTGGTTGGTGTGTAAATTTGAGTATTTACGGTATTAACTGGTCTTTCTTGTTGTTGCTAAGTGCTATTGAGTCGGTTCCAACCCATAGTGTGTGACCCTGTATAAGGTTTCCAAGGAGCAGCTGGTAAACTTGAACTGCCAACCTTGCAGTACAAACAGCTTTGCAGTCTGTCACATTAACCCACAGCACCACACCTGATCATTTTTGTAGTTGTATGGATATCATCCTACCACAGGCAGCATTATACTTCTAGAGCTTGACATGTTCTGTTTGATGATGAATGCAACACCATTCATCTTCAATCTGTCATTCCTAGCTTAGTAAACCATGTGATTGTCACATTCAAAACAACCAATACCAGTCCATTTCAGCTCATTAATACCTAGGATATTCATGTTTATGCATTCCATTTCATCAGTAAGTATTTTAAACCCTTTTCATTTTCAGCAAGCAAGACTGTATCATTTACCTATCATAGATTGCTAATGAACGTTCCTCCAATCCTGATGCGACATTCTTCTTCATATAATTAAGCTTCTCAATTTATTTGTCCACCATACAGACTAGCGTAGTAGCTACGAATCGGGCTGCAAACCTTAAGGTCAGCGGTTCGAAACTACCAGCTGCTCCGCGGGAGAAAGATGAGGCTTTCTACTCCCGTAA
>NW_006408647.1:5647699-5648202 GCF_000296735.1 Chrysochloris asiatica
ACTCCCGTAAAGATTTACACCCTCGGAAACCCTGTACAGGGTCGCTATGGGTCGGAACCGACTTGACGGCACTTAACAACAACAACAACAATACAGACTGAGTAAATATACTTCACTGAAATCTGTTGTGTTATTGTAAAGGCTTGTGCAAATCTCCCATTTTATTCCTTAAATATATACTAAGCAATATGAAGCCTTGGTGTGGTACTCTAGGAGAAGCACTGTTAACCTCAAGGCCTATGACTCAAATCTATTGATATATATATATATATATATAGATAGATAGATAGATAGATAGATAGATAGAATATAGATAGATAGATAGATAGATAGATAGATAGATAGATAGATAGATAGATAGATAGATAGATATCAATGTTGTTAAGTGCTGTCAAGTCAATTTTGACTCCTACTGACCCTGTATAGGGTTTCCTATAGATTTGAGCTCTGGTAGTGTAGTGGTTACGAATTGGGCTGCGAACCACAAAGTCAGCAGTTCGAAA